>NW_006238919.1:5031152-5031501 GCF_000375325.1 Capsella rubella | reverse complement strand
ATTTATGAAAGATATATAAAAATTTAAACATATATAAAGGTAATTTGTGTGTATATTTATAAGTTTACACACATATTTGGATAAATTTCAACATTTATTGTGGTTTTTTAAATAAATTTTGAAATAAGGGTATTTTTAAAAAGTGGTATGGAAAAAGGTATTTTTTATAAATTAAAAAGTAAAAAATTTGATATTTATAAAAAAAATGTGTAAGCTTATATATTTAGACACAAATTATCTTTCTATGTGTGTAAATTTTAAATACCATATATATACCTTTTAAAAACCTTTTAAAAATTATTTTAAAACATATAAAAACTTTGTAAACCTTATAAAAAACTTATAAAAG
>NW_006238919.1:4982058-5031052 GCF_000375325.1 Capsella rubella | reverse complement strand
TTGAGTCTCCCAATAGTAATGATGATCTAGATGTACCTTATAAACTATATAAAAGCTTACAATTTTTCATATTTGAAAAGAGATATTTTTAAAATGGATAGAAAATTGGTCTATTTTAAAAAAGGGGTACACCAAAAGGGGTATTTCTCAAAAATTCTCTTTCAACTATTAACCTAATTTTTGGTTTTGCAAGTTGTAGGTTTTACAATTATAAATAAATGTGCATTATAGTTTAGATTTTATAATTAAACGAGATTATTTATCGGTTTGGGTTTACTAAAGAAGAGTGAGATTTAGGTTTTACAATTAAACAAGGTTATTTCTCAGTTTGGGTTCACAAAGGAGAATTAGGATTTACAGTTTACAAATAAATTAGATTTTGAGTTTAACTAAATACATAATTTTATTCATGATTTTATTTTATAATATGTTATATTTGTTTAATTTTTAATTTATGTATGAATGTATTATGCCATTGAGCAATTTCATTGTCTAAAACATAAGGGTGAATAAAATATTTTCGAAAATATTTTTTTTAGCTTAAATTAAAGATAACAAAGTTCAATATAAATCGTAATATAGTAATTTTAAAATATTTTTAAAGAAAATATGTAGTTTTTTATAATTCGTATTTGAAAGATTTTTTTTAATGTTTTCCTCAATAATGCTATAATTTATTTTAGAATCTTTATATTTATTTGCGTTGTTTATATGAATTTATTTACAAATGACTATATTTATATTTAACATCATATTTTAGATTGATGTTAATTTGAAAGAACTTTACCATCATATTAAATAATAATTAATTAATTTTCATAGTCTGAGAATGATTTTTTTGAAAAATTGAAAGTAAAGAAATAACAATTTTTACAAAATGGTATAATCATGTTTTAGAGGATAATTGCTAAATTAAGATTTTAGAAAATATTTTAGCAATATTATGAGTAATGGTGAATAGCTCTCAAATAGCTCCCAAATGTTTTGGTGATTGTTAGTTTGACATTACTAGATTTTTATAATTAACGTTTAATAACGAATTTTAAGAGATATATATATATATATATATGTACACGTTTATTTGATAGTTCAAACCAAAGAAACCTCTTTCCGAATTAAAATTAATTTCTCTTATTTTTCAAAAAAAATTTAGAAATTATTTTTTTATAAGTTATAATTAATTTTTATTTTAATTTAATTTTAAATAAAGATAATCCGTCCATCGGACGGGTACTATACTAGTAATATATAAATTTCGAAATTAGTAAACGAGCTTGGGCTCTTGGGCCTTTTGCTACATATTGGGTTGTATTATGATCCGACCCGGACCCAAACTCCCAAATACTTTGACCAAAAACAAAGACTTTAGTGAATACAAAACAAGATCGGGTCTTGTCACGGTCCACGGCGCAGCTATTTCTTCGTCTTCTTCCATTATTTTATTTCCAACACCACCATCTCTCTGAGAATCTTCTCTTAGATCGAGCGAGACCATGGAAGGAGGAGCTGCGGTTTACAATCCTCGAACTGTTGAAGAGGTTTTCAAGGATTTCAAAGGTCGTCGTGCTGCCATTGTTAAAGCTCTCACCACCGGTAAAATCAATTTCACTATCTTCTCTGACCTTTTTTTTCTAGAATTTTCGTTGGGTTTTAAGCTTCTAGTGATGGTTTCTTCTCCGATCTGAGTTCAATTTCTGGTTTATTCGTGTTTTTGTTTTTGCAGATGTTCAAGAGTTTTACCAGCAATGTGACCCTGGTTAGGGTTTCTCTCTTTTATTCCCAGTTTTGAGTATTTTTTTCTTCTCTATTGCTCCTGTGGTCTCTTGGGTTTTCTCTGTTTTAGACCACGAAAAGTACAAATCTGATTTTGTGTGGTAATTGTATTGTACAGTCTGATTTTGACTTAGGCTCTTGTGTGGTTGTTGTGTATTGCACAATCTGATTAGATTTAGTGTCTATTTGTATGGTATTTTGATTCGAGTTGGGTTTGTATTGTACACTCTGATTTTTAAACTTGGTTTCTTGTGTGGTTTTTGATTCAAGTTGGGGTTTTGTATCTGATTAGATTTAGTGTGTCTATGTATGCTAGTCTAATTGGAGTTGGGTATGTATTGTTTACTCTTGAGTAACTTCGTTTCTTGTGTGGTTGTTTGATTCAAGTTGGGGTTTTGTATTGTGTAATCTGGGTTTGCAGAAAAGGAGAATCTTTGTTTGTATGGGTTACCGAATGAAGAATGGGAAGTGAATTTACCAGCTGAAGAAGTGCCTCCTGAGCTTCCAGAGCCAGCTCTTGGTATTAACTTTGCAAGAGATGGGCTCTCTGAAAAAGAATGGCTTTCTCTTGTTGCCATTCACAGTGACGCTTGGTTACTTTCTGTTTCCTTTTACTTCGGCTCGAGGTTTTCTTTCCACAAGGAAGATAGGTAATGGATGACATTCATCGTTTTTCTTTCGGTCTCCTTCTCTATGTGGATAGAGTATACACTAACTTGTTTAATTTCAGGAAGCGCTTGTTCAACATGATCAATGATGTTCCTACTATATTTGAGGTAGTGACTGGAATGGCTAAAAGGCAATCAAAGGACAAGTCATCTGCTGCAAATCAGAATGGCAGCAAATCCAAGTCGAACTCTAAAGTTGTAAGGCCCTTACTATCCTTCTTAACTCTTTTTTTTCTTTTGCTGTTTTCAGAAACTAATATTGCTAAACTAGATATCCCTGCAACAAACAAATAATATATATGCTTTACTTGTTGTAACTGGTTCAGTGCTTAGTCCTGTACAAGCTGAAATTTTGACTAGTTTATAATCTTGAATACCATCCAGACTAGTTTATAAGGTTCATCGAAAACACTACTTTGGTTGGTTTGGTTTTTAAGTACCTTCTTTGTATTTGCTCATATAGTTTATATTTCCTTTGCTTTGTTTTGGGAATGCAGAGAACTTCAGATGGCAAAAGCTCAAAGAGCATGCAGGCAAAAGATGAGGATGAAGGAGTAGATGAAGAGGATGAGGATGACCACGGTGAAACCCTTTGTGGAGCCTGTGGAGACAGTGATGGAGCTGATGAATTCTGGATCTGTTGTGACCTTTGTGAGAAGTGGTTCCATGGCAAATGTGTGAAGATCACTCCAGCTAGAGCTGAGCATATCAAACAATACAAGTGCCCTTCATGCAGCAACAAAAGAGCACGAGCCTAAATCTATTGTAGTGAATAGCCTGTAGTGACAACTCTCGCTACCCTCTTTATTTGGCTAGTCGTAGCTCTTTATTGGCCATAACAGCTTGGGCCTATTTCTCTGTATAATTGGTTTGATTTTGCAACTGAAGAAAACTCTTAACTCAATTTGTGACCTCTCGTATGGCTCAAAACTGCTCATTTGTAGTTAGCTTTAAACCAACAAGACATGACATTTCTTAATAACCGGATGCAGCAACATACTCTACAAAATCCATGTCACAAAACCATCAATGCTTATCTGCCTGTCTGCAAGACTTGTGCTAAGATTATTATCGCAACTTAGAAAACCTTAGGTAACTTTTGTGGTGCTTCTTTAGAAATCTAATAATACGTAAGAGACTGAAGAACACATCAACAAAATCTTGACGAGCCTCAGCCAATACAATCATCGTTTCTCTTCTCACCAACTAGACGATTCAGGCTAAACTAGCTAAAAAGGAAGAACAAGAAGGCTGATACAAAGGTAAACATCATTCAAAGATGATTACTGTCTACACTCAAAACTAACACCAGTAAAAAAAAAGTCATGAATATTAGATATACTAAAAGAATTTGTCCCTTTTGCGTCAATCCAAAATAAAACTCGAACATCTCATACACAAAGGAAACATATTGAAAACAATAATAACTTGGGAAGTCTTGAATCAAAAAAAAGCATTGAAACTAAGCAAACATTGTTTGCTTTTTCATTGAACAAAAGCAAAGCTTAAGAGCACAAAATAATATGAAAGAAATGAACTAGTGCAATCAAAGACAAACCAGGATGACTATGCTCAGTCTCTTACGACTTGACTCCGCTTCGCCTTGTAGGCGCAGTAATCAAGAAAAAGCTATGTCTCTACGCAGTAGGAGCCAATGTAGGTCTCCTTGAGTGCCTTGAGGGAGTAGGATGTCTCTAGATTTCTCGCACCTTCAAACTGGTCACCGTTCTCCACCATGGCCATGTAGAACCCAAAACAAAAAGCTACATTGCCTGCGTTTCGCGTACACCAGTGTTTGATACTGTTCAACACATTCTCCCTACTATCTAAGCTCCTAAGATGAATAGGCGGATTGTTGACAGTAACTACCTCTATTGGCCTCCCAACTGGGAAATTCTCCAGATATGCTATCATATCAGAAAGAGTCTCCCAAATGCAACCTCCTCAACCCCTTTTAATGATTGGAGACACAGTTTCCAAAACGGTTATGTAGCTTTTGGCCTTCCTAACTTCTGGCTCAATGTATGGGAGTTTTGCTGCAACACTCCCAAGGCCTGCCTCGACCAAAAGATGCTTAACAGTGTTGCTACAAGCAGACTCCTTCTTAAATGATACATTCACTGGATGTCCAGCGTTGTACCACATAGCATCCCTTAGGGCAATCAGGTCCTCCTTCTACCACCAGGAGAATTGATCACAACCAACCCATACTTGATTTTCCACTGCGGTGAAGACCTCCTCGGACTGGATATTGTAGTGGTTAAAAGTCGTGATCAGAGAGTACCCCTCGAGGGGAATCATTCCTTTAGCAAGGAGATGCAGCTTTGGGATCACCTTCTTTTTAGTTTCAGAAAGGTTCAGAGGTTTGGACAGTTCTTCCTTCCACTTTGAATTCACGTCGTCCTTGATCATAATGGCCTTCCCGTCATTCCCCACCACAAGCTTTGCGGTGTCCATCTATTCGGCTGTGAGGTGTTCAGCACCTATGCAATACAATTCAGTGGACACAACCTTGACCAGCCCAATGATAAGGAATAATTGGATTTATAGTACATTTTTGAAAAGTAATTGGGAAACCAGTACATTTACTTTTTACAATTATAGAAACACACACACGACACTGTAGCAACTTCTAATTAACCCAATCATGCCACTCTCTAACATACATATTTACTAATTGATGCCATTATCTCTTTTCTGTTTTTTTAATTCTTTTTATCTCTTTTACACTCCCATGGATCTAATAACAAAATTCTTAACTAATGTAAAATTTGTTTCATCAATTTTTTCCCATAAATAAGAATATATGTTTTTTCTCTATTATTTGAGATGCATTTTGTTTAATGTTTTTGTTTGATAATCTCAAATACATTTCGTATATTTTTATCCGTACAACTCATTCAATGTACAAATATATTTTTATTTGTACAGCTCAATATGTGTACAGATATATAGTAGTTTACACATTTTTATAATCATACATTAGGATATTTGAAAAAGTAGAATATTTGTACATTAGGATAATTGAAAAAGTAGAATATTTGTACAATAGGATATATGTACAGATTGACAACATTTGTACATTCGGACAATTGTACAGCTATAATATAAATGTGAACTTGTTAATTAGAAGTTTTGATATATCTATTAAGATATTTATAAAGTTGGGATATATGTGCATTACGATATATGTTCAAATTGTGTTAATATGTGCATTCAAACCACTGTACAGATAGAAAATGAAATGTATATTTTCTCCGTTTCACGAAGAGTGTTATTTTAGAGTTGTATTTTTGTATATATTGTACATATTACTGTATAGATTTCTTCTATACAGTGATCTATATTTGTACAAAAATCTTTATGTAAAATGATTTATAAATGTACATACATTTTTGTGTACAGTTGTATCAAACTAAAACGTCGAGCCATAAACATCACTGTAGTAAATTGTACGCATAAAATATGCATGTAATGTATTTGAAACTATTAAACATAAACAACTGTACATATATAGCTTAAATTGTACATATACTATATATATATAATTATGTATAACAATTGTACATAAGAATGTATGTACATATATAATTATATATATTTAGACTATTATACAACTTACAAAATTTACAAATGTAATGTACAGAAGTAAATCCGTACAACCTACTAAGTGTACAGTAATCCGTACAACCTACTAAGTGTACAGTAATCCGTACAACCTACTAAGTGTACAGTAATCCGTACAACCTACTAAGTGTACAAATAATAAACAACTGTATTCATATTTCTACAATAGGATATATATACAAATACAATTGTACATACATAAATCAGATTGTACATATAACTATATGTACAGAAAAATGTATGTATAACAGCTGTACACAAGAATATATGTACAAATACAACTGTGTATATATAGAATATTATACAAAGTTTAAAATTATTTAACAAAATTCATATCAAATTATAGAGAAAAAAATATAGATTTTTTTGTATGTGAAAAATATCAGAAAAAAGAATTATACTGACGACTATTTTAATTATTAGAATGAGAGGGTGTAATAAAAAGAAAAATAATTATTTAAAAAAAAACTTTCTCCACACACAATGACACACACACACACCCCCATTCTCAATCTCTCAAACGATTGATGCAAGCCTATTTTTGTCTTTTTCCAAAAACTCTTTTACCCTACATCATTTCCTATCTCTACTATTCTCTATCTCACAAACAGTGATACACACCTATTTCCCCAATTATAAATAGTACATATGTACTACTTTTCCAATTACTTTCTAAAAATGTACTAAACTACCTACTCACCCCAATGATAATACCCTTCTTGCGCCTCATTTGGACACAGCAAGGAAGGGTTCATACCGGTTTCAGGATAGATATTCATCCGTGCAATCTCCTGTTTTATGAAGTCGGATGTCTTCTTAATCGCTTCATCAAAGTTGTGACCTTCTGTTGGGGACCAGTGCCAAGTCCTACTTAAGGTTGGCTCACTCATGTTCTCACTCATGATGTTTAAGCCAATAAGAAAAGAGATAGGAAAAATCTCTTGGTGAGCGATGATCTGCATGGTCTCTATCTCCTTTGATCCTATGGCCTCTATACTCTTTCTAGTGTCAGTGGATATGCTTAATGTCACAACTCAATACAATACGTACGTACGTAATGCATTAAACAAAAAGAAAAAAATTGTGTATGTCAGTAATCTGCAAAGAAGAGTATATATCATGCGCTTATAATAGAAATAAGTACATGGGACTTGGGAGGTTTCTCCTTAGTGGATGCACTTTGATGGAAGTGTTTGTCTTAATGACACCCAGGGGCGGATCTACAGTGTCATATGGTGGGGCACGTGCCCCACACTACTTTAAATTTCTTTGAAGTTAATGTTACCAATTTTAATCCCTTAGCTCTTCTGGTTATGAAGTGCCCCATGTTGAATCAGTTGTGCTGTTCGATTCCCATGTTTACCTTTTTTTTTTCTGGGGGCAAACAATCTTTCTTTTCCTTAATTTATTCTTTTTATATTTTCCTTTTTGTTTTGTTAGACACGTCTCATGGCCATTTCACTTGTTGCATTTATTATTTTAAAAATAATTTATGTCCATTCAATTCTGTTTTCATCTTTGTAATTTCATTTTAACTTTTGATCATTTTTAAATAATCATTTTCAACTATAAAGATTACATTTGTATTTACAATATTTTAGTAAACTTAGTAAATTAGTAAACATTTATTATCTCCTTTCTATTTCATTTTATATAAAGTTTAAATTTGTGTGATATTCAAGAAATGTATTTCAAATCATACCTTTTATATATAAATTACATGTTTGTTGATTTGTAACTAAGCATTTTGTAATTGATAAATTTTAAATATATAATGTATATAACTATATATATTTACAAAGCAAAATAAATTGTTATCTTTTTGGATTTCATTCATTAAATAAACTAAAAGTAATTAATTATTTTTATTTAATATTTCTTATTATACAAGCTATAAAAATTATTAATTATTAATTATACGGTGCCCCATGCAAAATTATTTTTGGATCCGCCACTGATGACACCATTAGTCAATACACTTTGATGGAAATGAATGTCTTAATGACACAATTTGAAACGTTTATTCAAACTCATGCATGCAGTTTTGCTTTGCTTCTTGGGGAAGCACAAAGGTCGTTGGGTTCAAGTTGGACAAATCATTATGGTCATTGAATGTCAGATAATATGTTTTAAGTCATGAATGCGGTCTTACGGTTCTTAAGAAGTAAATGAAAAAGAGGATGACGTGGAGAGAGATTTTTTGTTGAGGAATCAGCTTAAGAGAGTCATGAAGCTCTTCTTCTTCATTATGTTGAATCTGTGAATTGTAATCTCTTGAATTTGTTTTTTTTATTCTTCAATTGTATCTAGTTATTTTCAAATTAATTAAAACAAAATTTAGAAGCTGAAGTCTACAATTAACGTAAAAGATATATAAATTCTACAAAAGGATAAGAAGTTTTTTTCTTAAAACATCTAAGGATGATTAGTTTATATAAAGCTTGAAATATGTATGCTAGAATTGTCTTTCCAAATTTATATTCGGGTAACATTTTATTTTTAGACATTTATAAAAACAATAATTATGAAATATTCTTAATATTTGAAATATATTAGACAATCATTTTTATGAGATAAAGGTCAACAGAACCGTTGAAACTCATCATAGCCGTTACAACTTCTCTCCATTAGTTACTTCTTTCTCGATTTAAACTTGAAAATAAACTTCTTCTTTCCTTTTTTTTTTCTTGTAAATAACTTAATTTCTCAAACTCCACAAAATACGAATAAATGTCTTCTTTTCACAAAAAGTTATGTTTGTTTCAAAACATTCTTGTATCGTGTATAAATTTCACATTTTCTTATAAATCCTCCAACTTCACTTGGTTTAACCTTCCACACGGTCTCTCTCCGTTATCTTATCTCTTCCTTTGCAGGTGCCTCTTTTCACCAATCTCGATCATGTTTCATCGGGCCAGTCATGCTTCATGTTTCTTCTTTGACGGGTCAATTGATGGCAGTTTTAGTGATGTTTAGCAAAGAGAAACAAAGTATCTCCTTGTTGATATTGCCTTGGAACCCTAGAGAGGCTAAATCTTTTGTTAGGATGGACTGTGCGGTCTTTATGGTGATGATTTTGTTATAGATGATGGTTATGGTTCTGGCTTGTGTGGTTCATTGTTACTGGGTTAGAGATCAGTTCGATGGGTTAGATGTGGAGAGTCGAAGTGAAGGTTCTTTAGAAGAAAATTTAACAACAAAAGCGTCTCGATCGTTGAAAAAGAGACTGGTTCAGATGTAAGAAAGAACAATGGAATTCGAAGAGAAGACAAATGTATGAGTTTTCTATGAGTCCACATTTTGTGTGTACTGCTCGGAGATGGATATTAATAATTATATTTTATGTCTTGGTTAAAAGAACATATTATTTGCTGTGACAAAACTCTAGTAATAGGATGCATGCATTTTTATCTATAAGTATGTATCAGCCAATCTTTAAAATGAGATATGACCAAATGTGAAGAGTTGAAAAAAGTGCCAACGTAAAGATCTTGACAATTGAAAGGGGCCTGCAACTATGCTTTCGATTGATGTTGCTAAATCTTTCAAAAATTTACCAAAATTCCATTTCTTCATTTTTGTTCTTTCCAAGATTGTTTCAAGTGACATTTCATGTAATAATAGCAAACCAAAAAATTTGTTTCTTATAAATGCTTCCCTTTTAATAGTATTTATTTATCAATATAACATACATTTCTTTTGTTCACACAATAGATTCATTTCGTATAAATGTTTTTTTGTTGGTTAAAAACGAGACTGGTCTACAATAAACCAACAATAACCTAGTTCGATGTGTAAATCAGTTTCAAACTTTGATTATGTGGATATATAATTGTCGAACTTTATATCTCGGGAGAAATAATTGTGGAACTATTTTTCGAGGGAAACATAGAGAGAGGCTAAAAGTTTGGGTGGAACTGGTCGTATACGAAAGTTCCTGGGGAGAAATAGATCGTCGTTCCAAATAATTCTCGGAAAACTACATGAACTGATTTTACTGAAGTTATAACATGTAAACCGATTGGATAATTTTCAAATTAAGTTTGGTTAATTATTTGGTGCAATTTGGCAGGGGATATCCAAACAGATTCTCAAAGGCCAGTCCAGACAGATCGGAAAAATCAAATGTCCCGAACCAAATAACCTTAATTAATCAAAACCGCGGACTAGTTAAACTAATAGAAACTAATGTTACGTTCATGAAGACAATTGTTCCAGAAATTTTCTCTTCTCTCTCCTCCTGTTCTAAAGTCGTTTTTCACCCTTTTCTCAGCGGCCTCTGTTTGCTGCTATGCTCAAATTTATCCTGAAATACTCTCTCAAGTTAAGAGATCACTATAGTACTTAGGACATCTCCAATCCCACTCTATTTTAGAGTAACATTTGCTCCAACCCTACTCTATATCTTGCTCTAAAATATAGTAAAATATAGAGTTACTTTATATTTAGAGTAACTCTATTGTCTACTCTACTTTTTTACACTACCTCTATTTTAGAGCAAGAAATAGAGTAATACATTGGAGTAACACAATGTTTTATTTTAGAGAAAAAATAGATGTATGCATTGGAGATGGTCTTAGGGGTCGAATTCCTCAAGGACTCAATGTTTACACAATAGATTAATTAGGTGTCAAATTAAGCTAAACTAGAACGATTATAATTAAAAGCAACAAAACAATTAAACAAATGTAATGTAAAGTTCAGCAAGAGAAAATCGCTAAGTTTAGAGAAATCTTAGGTAATTCAAAATTGTAGGTAAATAATTGTCATGGTTTATTAAGAACCTTTCTTGAACTTAAATCATAGATTAATAATTACAATAAAACATCTATAAATTAATAAATTTCTAGACACATTTCGATAAGATAATAATATTTTTGAAAATATTTTGTAATTTGTTTTTCGTCAAAATTTATATAGATGAATTAATGTAATCATGATAAAATTGTTGTGATAGCCAAATTGGTGGATTAAAACAATCAGAGTAAAAAGGTAAAGTATTACAACCATATTTCGCTAAAAGGTGAGGAGCACCATTACCATTTCTTCTAGTAAAATTAAAAGTAGTTGATTGAAATTTTGAAGTCCAAAAATATATATCATGTAAAATGCCTTCAATAGAAACAACAATATATTGTTTATTGATGATCTTATTCAGAACTTCACTATCTCCTTCAAAACAAATCACTTTGATTCCTTTAATCCAACATTGTTGCATAGCTAAAATCAACGCCTTCGCTTCTGCTTCCAATGGAGATGTAGCATGTTCCAATACCGCAGAACCCCAACTAAAATAACCACCTGGATGCTTTCTTATGATCCATCCTCCTCTAATTTGATTTGTAGTGTGATTAAAAGCAGCATCGTAATTACATTTAAGAACACCATTTGTTGGACGTGACCAATTCGCTTTGTTATTCATGGTTGAATTTGTATGTTGAGGCAAGGGAGGATAGTTATTTTTAATCCAATTTTGAAAATCTCCCCTAACATGATAAACAATATTGAGAGGTCTTTCTTGAACTCCATTAAATATAAAGTTATTTCTGGATTTACATAGATGCCACACTAACCAAAAATGTAGTAATTTTGTTTCATGATGTAAATTAACATCAGATAGTAAGGATATAAAACCTTCAATAACATTATCACTGCAAAAGGGGGATGAATGTAAAATATGTATAGGAATATTAGAAAAATCCAAAACCGATTTGGCATGAGGGCAGGAGAAAAGAATATGATCTATTGGTTCATCCGCTTGAAAATATCTTGGATAAATAGGGTCAATATTCATCCCACGAGTGATTAAACGAGTAATGGTGGGTAGAGCTTTTGTTAAAATTCTCTATAAAAAAGTGTTTTATTTTCGGGAAAATGTTCAGCTTCCAAATATGATTTTTAAGACGAATAGATCCATGAGGAATCAGAGGATTATCCATAATATTTTCCGGGTCATGAGTAGAAAGCCAATACCCAGATCGAACAGAATATTCACCCGTATTATTGTAATGCCAAATAAGCTTATCGGGTAAATTAACTTTAGATAAATGAATGTTATGAAGATGACTATGATCGATTATATTACCTTTTCAGAAACTTTGGAAGTATCCCATAACCAATGATTTCCCACATAAGAGATGAGTTCCTTAAACTCAAAATTAATGCTATCTACACATTGAATAGGTTTAGGAGGATGGGTTGGTGTGACATTATCAATATTAACTCTAGTTGTTCCTCCATCTCCAATTATATAATGAGTCCCTACTTTTAAAATTTTAAGCCCTTCTAAAATAAAAGACCAACCATAAGATTGATTGACCCTTGCTTTGGCCTCAAAAATTATTTCATCCTTAAAATATCTAGCTTTCATAACCCTTGCAAAAAGTGTTGGGCCTTGGACCCACGAATTGGGTTTGGTAAATAGCCTTGAAAGTGTTACTTAGGTCTCATTAAAAACCTTGTCAAGAAAACCCAATGGGACAAAACTTGACAAGGGAAAAAGAGTACATAAGCAACACTTATCCCTTTACCGAACCCCTTGAGGCGTGATGATCATTGAGGAGATTTGAACTAAAACCATGGTGGTTTGATTAACTTCTTTACAAGCACTTTCTCAACTACAAGCTCCTCCTCGGGTATCAGATGCACCTTGGTTACGAGCTGCTCCTTGGCTACGAGGTGCTCCTCTTCTACGAATTGTTCCTCGGTTACGAGCTCCAGGTTTTGTTTGGCAATAGTCATATCATGCCCTCCGTCTTGAAAAGGATTTGTCCTCAAATCCGTTTCATGTGCAAGAAAAGGAGATATATTAGAAATTTTGAAGCTTGAACTTAGATTATACTTACCTTGGACATCAATTTGATAGGAATTCTCATTGATCCGTTTTGTGATGGTGATTGGTCCATCAATCCTTGGCTTCAACTTGCTACTCCGCTTGGCCGAGAATCTTTCCTTCGTCAAGTGAATCCGTCCTTGTTCTCCAACTTCGAAGATCATTCTAAAATAAGCAATGAGTATTTTGGTGATATGACTATGGTCGAACAAGTCTCGGAGCACGTAATGGAGGAAGCCGTTGACAAGGAGCAGCACGAAGACGACGAGGAAAAACACGAAGACGAGGAGCAGCACGTCGCCGAGGAGCAGCTCAAAGCGGAGGAAGCACTAGACATCCTGGAAAATCCTCTAACACAATCAAGGCTCAAGGATCTCAATCAAGTAAACAATGGCCTTCTTAAGGAGCTACACAAGAAGGAAAAAGTCGTTGTCCAAGATTCCCTCAACAAGATCATGACGCAAGGGGTTCGGTAAAGGATTAAGTGTTGCTTATGCACTCTTTTTCCCTTGTCAAGTTTGGTCCCAATGGGGTTTCTTGACAAGGTTTTTAATGAGGCCTAAGTAACACTTTCAAGACCTTTTACCAAACCCAATTCGTGGGTATAAGGCCCATCGTGTTTTCTTGGCCCATTTTCTATCTTTTCTCTTCATTCTTGCATTTAATGTTTTGTTATTTCCAAGACTTGGTGTATGAACTTCCATGAGTGTAATTTCCAAGACACTTGTGCATGTTCTTCTTCTCTCTCTTCTTCTCCTTTATCCCCCTCTACCTCTCATTTGTAACGCATCTAATCTTTTTATCAAAAACTCTTTCTAAAGTTAGATCACTCTCTCTTGTTCTTTTATTTGGTGTGTAATATCCTTAGTGAAGTCCAAGTTGGGTAAATCAAAGGAATTCCGCAACCTTTGTGTGACCTTTTGCTCCACATCTTTTGGTTTAAGTGATCCCCCGATCCCTTAGGTGCAAAGCTTATCCTTCTCTCAACTTCAAGAGTGTCGGTTTCTAGGAGGATCGTATTATGTGGTATCAGAGCACATTCTAAAAAGTTGAGTTCTCTATCATCTATATCATCTTTTTCATCATTTCATTTCATCTTCATCCATCTTCTATTTCATTTTTTGTTTTTAATTTTCGTCAGTTTTTTTTTTCTGGATTTTCTGTCAACTTGTCGGAATTTTCATAAATAACTGCCTTATTGTAAAATTATAAGATCAACTGATTCTGAAACTAGAACGAGTCTAATTTTGTACAAAATTATTTCTGGAATTTTTGAACTCTAGTTTGTGTTGTTTGCATGTTTTTCATGTTTTTTCATGTTTGGCATAATTTTCATGTTTTTTGCTTTGAACTAGTGACTGGGTTTGTGTTGTTTCAATGGCAGGGGAAGAGAAATCCAAGTTCAAGTTCAATCAAGTTCAAAAATTCTAGAAATAATCTTGTAAAAACCTAGACTCGACCTAGTTTCAAGATCACTTGATTTTATAATTTTTGGATGAGTCAACGATTTATGAAAATTCCGACAAAATGACAGAAAATCCAGAAAACAAGAACTGACGAAAATAAAATCGTAAAATAAAATGGAATATGTATTATTGAAATAAAATGATGAAAGATGATAAAGATGATAGAGTACTCAACTTTTTTGAGTGTGCTCTGATACCACATGATACGATTCTATAATCTACACTCGGAAAGTTAAGGGAATGATAGGCTTTGCACCTAAGGGTTTGGGGGATCACTTAGATCAAAAGATGTGGAGTGAATGGTCAAACAAAGGTTGCGGAAGAGCCTTTGATTTACCGAACTTGGACTTCACTAATAATATTACACACTAAAGAAAAGAACAAGAGAGAGTGATCTAACTTGAAAGAGTTTTTGATAAAAAAATAAATGAGTTACAAATGAGAGGTAGAGGGAAATTACACTCATGCAAGCTCATGAAAAATGTCTTGGGAATTACAAAAACATTAAATGCAAGAATGAAGATAAACAATAGAAAATGGGCCAAGGCAAAGCGTTGGGCCTTGGACCCACGAATTGGGTTTGGTAAATGGCCTTGAAAGTGTTACTTAGGTCTCGTTAAAAACTTTGTCAGGAAAACCCAATGGGACAAAACTTGACAAAGGAAAAAGAATGCATAAGCAACACTAAAACATGGCGGCTTGATTAGCTTATTTACAAGCACTTCCTCAGTTACAAGCTCATCCTCGGGTACAAGATGCTCCTTGGTTACGAGCTGCTCCTTGGCTACGAGGTGCACCTCTTCTACGAATTGTTCCTCGGCTACGAGCTCCAGGTTTTGTTTGGCGATAGTCATATCAAGTATGCTGCTTCACTTTATCAATCATGTAGTTGAACATTTCTTTTCCAACCAAAATTTTCAGGTAGACAAAGATACTATCCCCCACCGCCATGATTTGGAATTTGATGAATGTTTTTAAGTCTATTTTGAAGTTGTCCAGTTACTCTGGAGCCAAAAGTAATTAAAGATTTTGTTGTATTTATTTTTTGGCCATAATTATATTCATAAACTTCAAAAACATCCTTAATAGCTTGGCAATTACAAGCATTGGCTTGGCAAAAAAAAATAGAGAATCATCTGCAAATTGAAGATGAGTAATAGCTGGCACTCCATTTCCAATTCTTATTCCGCAAATATCTTCATCCATTACTCTTGATTTAATTAGATGACTTATTATATCAGCACATAGAATAAAGAGATAAGGCGAGAGGGGATCACCCTGTCTTATACCACGCTCAAGAAGAACCGAACCATGAGGGAAACCATTAATAAGGATTGAATAGCTAACAGAACAAACCGATGCCATAATCCAAGAAATCCATTTTCCAGAAAAACCAAACAAACGCATAGTTACCTCTAAAAAATTCTACTCAACCCTATCATAAGCTTTTGTTACATCAGTTTTATTTGCCATATAATATTTTGAAACTCTTTCCTAGATTTTAAAGAATGCATAACCTCATGAGCTATCATAATGTTTTCAGTAACCAACCTTCCCGGAATAAAAGCAGCTTGGGTATCCGATACAATGGTATTTAAACGATGTTTTAGTCTATTTACCAAGCACTTTGAAATGATTTTATATAGAACATTGCACAAAGCTATTGGTCTAAAATCTGATAGGGTTATTGGATTAGTTATTTTTGGTATCATGAAAATGTTTGTGTGATTAACACTTGACTTCATATAGGAGTCGCAAAGAAATCTTGAACATCTTGAATCATATCAGCACCAATGATGTCCCAGTAATGTTTATATAAACGGGCAGTGAGTCTATCCGGTCTGGGGGCTTTATCATCTCCAATAGAGGATATAGCTTCAAAGATTTCTTCATTTGTGAAAGACGTTGTTAACTCCGTATTCATCTCGTCCGTCACTGTAGGCGTAAAGTCACCAAAATCAATTGGTGAAACCGGATTTAAGTTTGATTTATATGCTTCCTTAAAGTATTCTTGAGCATGTGTTCCAATACTTTGATCACAAGAATAAATGGTGTTTGAGGCATCCATTATAGAGGAGATGTAATTCTGAGCATATCTAGTTTTTGTACACGCATGAAAAAAGGATGTATTACGGTCACCAAGCATCATCCATTGATTCCTAGCTACTCTTGTTTTGCCAATAATATTACTCATCTCTGTAAGCTGTTGTTAATTCTCTTTGAAGTCTTGGGATATATCTTCGCTGTCTTACAAACGTGCTCTCCATAGCTTTGTTTAAAGCATCTTGAAAATGATCAATACGTTTTGCAGCATTCATTTTGCAGCATACGTTTTAAAGCATCCTTGTGCCACAGCTCTGCGACAATTTGTAATTTGATCGCAAATAGAGTAAATATTCCTTTTTTTACAATCATTCCAGCCTTGTTCCACAATTTCAATTTCTCTATCTGTGTTAAACGTCTATCAAATCGAAAGGGTTTATGATGGACAGTAATTTGTGGATTAAAGGTTGTTAAAATAGGTTTATCATAAGAACCATTAAACTCTAAATACTCTGCCTCTGCTCTTGGAAAATAAACAGCCCATTCTAATTTTATCAACACTCTATCTAAACAACATTTGATAGTATAATTTCTTCTCTCATTATCCCAAGAGAATCGATCTCCTTTAGATCTCAAATCAGCTAAATCACAGTTGGAAAGCATGTTACGAAAACGTCTAAAAGACCAATCCTCTCGTAAGGGTCCTCCAATTTTTTTGTCATTGCCTAAAATTTCATTAAAATCCCCAGTAAGCATCCAAGGACAAGACCTAGATGCACTCACAGTATCAATATGATCCCATAAAAAGTGTTTCTGACTAGGAACATGATGACCATAAACACCAGACAAATAAAAGCTAATGTTATTTAAGTGATGTGAACATCAATAATATGATCATCCTGATACAAACTAGACAAAGAAACTGTGTTCATCCACAACGAAGCAAATCCTAAAACAGAAGCAAAATCACACACAACAGAACAAGAATTCATAGTTTCACAAAAGAATAAGACATGAGGTTTTAAAATACGACATAAACGTTTAAGGCGATATTGATTCAGCGGCGAACAGATGCCCTGACAGTTCCAGGAGACGACTCTCCTATGGGGGGGGGGGGTAATCCCCCCCCCCCCCCCCCCCCCCCCCGGTGCCTCCGTCGATAGCCTTACTGCTTCAAGATCCTTCAGACTCCACCTTCTCCCTCTTGCGCATCTGACTCAGGACCATCAGATTTTCTGCTTCTTCACATTGTTGATAGTAGAGTTCCATGGAGTTTCTATTCTCGTGTGAAACCTTTGTAGTGTGCATCCCCGGAATGAAAACCGTGTTGGATTGACTAGCATCTTATATTTCCTTTCCCTTACCACGACAATCATTTGAAAAATCCCAAATCATGGGCATCTTGTTAACAATCGCCTTGAGGTTTTGCTTGCGAGGATTCACCACTGAGACAATCAAGGAATAACGATTGGCATTGACGGCTTGTCCGCAAAGCGCCACCGGGAGAGCAAACGGAGCATCATTCATTCTCAAATCCAAATTCTGGAGAGACTTACAAACGTTATCACTCATCTTATCGATTAAAACTTTTAGATTTCTGTTTGTTGAAGGAAGAATAGAAATTGGAATCCCAATTCCGACATATATATAACAAATTGGCCATAGCAGTTTAGATCGCCGATTATCTCTCGAAAAAATGGGAAGAAAAAACTGCAAACACTCAACTGTCTCAGACAATAACCGGCCAAAACTAATACAACAGTCACTAGAATTGTCGGAAAGAAACTCAAAAATGGAGGAGGGGGGTAAATTCAAAGACAAAAATCGCACCCATAATCGCCTCGAGAGGAAAAAGTAGCCATATATGGTCCCAATAATAGTATAAATTAGTAGTTACATAAAATTTTTAATATATATCTATATACATGTAAAGGTCTTAGTGAAATATGACTATCACGTTGTTATTTATTCTCAAATTCACATTAATTTTTCTTGAACCGACGATATATTCCCCCCCCCCCCAGAACTTTCGTATACGAACAGTTCCACCCACACTTTCAGCTTCTCTCTATATTCTCCTCGAAACAAAGTTCCATAGTTATATCCCCCCACATCGAAATTTCGAAACCTTTTTCCCCATAATGGCTGGTTTACTTGGTTAACAACATAAAACCAAAACAACCTAGAAACAAAATCAAATTAGAAATCAGGGTCTGAGTAATAAACTCAACCTGCAACCCAAATCTTCATTTGTTTAAAAACCCCCCAAATCTAAGAACCTTAAAACCCTATGATTCAAATGTACTCCAATTTCAAATCAAATCTACTCCAAGTCCACTGAACATCAAACACTTGTCAATAGCAACATCATTCATCTCAATCTCGACAAGTGACATCGGCGGAGGAGCTAAGATCAATTCGGAGAAGAAGAAGAGTTGGGAAGAAGATGAAATTGCAATTTGGGGATTAGGGTTCATAAGAAGAAGATGAAATCGATTTGGGGTTTGTTTGATTTGGGGATTTTTTGTTTCTTTAGGTTATAATCAAATTTAGGTTTGGTTAAGTTGGTTTATGATTGGTTTAATTTTGTTTTAGATGGTTAAGAGGATATTGGTTTAATTTTGTTTTAGATGGTTAAGAAAATATTGGTCTACAGTAAACCAATAATAACCCAGCTGGATGTGTAAATCAGTTTCGAACTTTAATTCGATGGGGAAAAAGGTTTCAAACTTTTGATGTGAGGGGAAATAATTGTGGAACTTTGTTTCGAGGGGGATACAGAGAGAGGCTGAAAGTGTGGGTGGAACTGTTCGTATACGAAAGTTCCGGGGGGGGGGAATAGATCGTCGTTCCATTTTTCTTAGAATTCAATTCTAATAGATTTCATGTAAAAAAAATATAGTGTTTATTCATTCATAATGATTTTTTTTTGTAACTGGGTCTAAAAAAATATTGATTATAATGACTGAATCTCATTTTTGATGTATATCTTTTTAAAAACCTATCAAATTAGGAAAATATCTCTATAAAATTAATTTATCAATAAATTAATAGAATTTCCTAGTCCCAACATTATTAATGAGGTTTTACTGTAATCAACTTCTGTTGTAGAGACTATCTGTGTCTAGAACCCTAAATTTCAAATTCCTTTGCAAATTTCAAAGTTTATTACATGCATTAAATTCAGGTTTGATAAGTTCCCAAAACTCTAAACCAAATTCCCTTACAAATAGGTATTTTTCTCATCTATGATTATTTTCAGGAAATCAGATTCTAGGTTGCTCGAGTGAACAACTTCAGAGACATGCTTATACTTGCTGCTTGTCGGTCGAGTAACATGCTTGACTCTGCTACATGTTTTCTCCTCGTCGGTCTAGTAACATGGTTGACTCTGCTCTATGTTGGTCGAGTAACATACTTAGCTCTGCTACTTTTCTCATAGACGGTCGAGTAACATGCTTGACTCTGCTCCACGTCAGTCGAGTAACATGTCCTTTCCAACCTCAGCTTGCATATCTCCTAAGTTTCGTACACCAAAAATCACCAAAATAGGCTAGAAAAGGCTTGATTTGAGTGCTTACTCGAGTGATAGGGTCGAGTAGGTGTTATTTGTATGAATATACGTTCACTAAAAAAAAGTGATAACTTTTGCACCACAACTCGGATTAACTTGAAATAACTACCATCGAAAAGGTAACTCAACTTCTTACAATGTCGATGAAGGACAATGGAGCTAAATATATTGCAAGAGCTTCACTCGATTCGATCTTTGATGGACTTGTCATGCATGGCAAGTATGTTGTCTAATTCCTTCATTTTCTCTTCTTTTGTTCCTACTTAAGTTATTTGTTAAGTACAGCTTATATTGGCCTAAAACCACCACCATTGCAAATCTAACTCAATTATCTATAACTTTGATGAAGGCCTCTGAATCTCAATCCCAATGAAACATTTTCATTCGAGTCAGTCTTTAAAGAACTTGTCACGCACTCGATCGAGTACATTCATTGGCTTGGTCGAGTAGAGCGATCGAGTACTTCTTCTTTTCTCCTTTGATGTTTCTAATCCCCTCGTTTAGCCCCAGAAGTGACACCAGCCTCTTCTTTGGCCTTTAGAAGTCCTAAAACACCTGACAATACTCCAAATGCAAGAATGTCGGTAAAAAATATGCAAAATCTTCCTAAAGAGACTAAAATGGTGCGAAACCAAGAGTGAACTAAGGTAAATGGATGATAAATGCATGCTCGAAAGTGAAAAAAGATATACATATCATATTACAAGAAGCCAAGTTCTCAATTAGCAATGCAGCTTTAGCGGTAGACTGAGTGTTGAAATTCCCTCACTAGCGGCATCCAAGGCCATCTAATACCTCCAATCTAAACCTTTGAAGAAAGTACCCAAAAGCTGGATCTCATTGAAACCATGATGTGGACAATCCCTCTGATATTCTTTGGATCTTACCCAAGCAGTCTTAAGTCCTTCAGTAGGTCCTTGAGAAAACAAGGACATATATCAGCTCTTGAGACCTTGCATGATCATAGACATTATTAAGTAAATCAACCTTTATAGCTTCCCAAATTGTCAGAGGTCCTAGCTTCAACTGCTTAAGCCATAATTTTGCTTCCCCTGCAAGTGAATATGGAAAGAGTTTGCAGAGGAGATAATCTGAAGACACACTATCAGGTAGTACTAGGGGGTCGAATTCCACAAGGACTCAATGTTTACAAAATAGATTAATTAGGTGTCAACCTAAGCTAAACCAGAAAGACTAAAATTAAAAGTAACAAAACAATTAAATAAAGTGATGTAAAGTTCAACAAGAGAAAAAATCTAAATTAGAGAAATCTCACGTAATTCAGAATTGTAGGAAAATAATTATCATGATTTATTAAGAACCGTTAATTTTAAACTCAAATCACGTAATTATAATTAATCAACATCCGTTGCAGAGACTATCTATGTCTAGAACCCTAAATTCTATATTCCTTTGCAAACTTAAAGTTTAAGACATGCATTAAATTCAGGTTTGATAAGTTAACAAAATCCCTAAACCAAATTCCTTTACAAGTAGGTATATATTTTGCTCATCTAAGATTATTTACAAGAAATAAGATTCTAGGTTGCTTCTGCTACCAATTAACCTAGGACCAGATTCTAGGTTGCTTCTGCTACTTTAGAATAAATTAAACACAATCTACTTTAAAAACTCTATTGATTCAATCCTAATTATCTAACAACGTAACAATTCAGGAATTCATTTGAAAGCCCTAAAACTAACAAGGAATCTACTGAGACATGGTGAATGAAACAAACATCATGAATAAAATAGATTGCATAAAAGAAATTAAAATAAGAAGTAAAGGAGTTCTGAATCTACTCTGAATCAGTTTCTGATTCTTCTTTCCAAGCTCTCTAAAAACCCCGGCCCTCTTTCTCTCTCTCCAAATAAAGCTTAAGTCTTAACAAAAACCTAAAAACTCAATATATGTCTCAAACACGAATTGGGCCTTAATTGCAAATAAATAAAACTATTTGGAAAAATCTGTAATTCTTCAAAACTTTGAAAATATGTGAAATTCAATTGCTGTTAGATATTGGTGTCAAACGACACTCACACCAAATATACTCTCCAAGTATGTTTCTTCGGCACATCTTGTCCAAATGCTCCCAAGTGCTCCACATTGCTCCAATACGTACCAAATAGCTCCTTGTTCTACAAAGACTCGAAAATATCCTAAAAAGCATAATAAGACTCTAAAAAAAAGTTATACCATGGCAAAAAACCGTAAACCCTATAATATATCAACATCATCCCCTCAACTTTCATGGTGATTTCAGAGATTTTTTAGCCCCCTTCTCCATCAGCAGTGGTTGGTTATTTTCCCCGTTGATGTAGATCGAGATTTGGCGAGTTGGTAGGAGAGATCTGCTGTGTTTTTCCTCCGGCTGGTTGGGATGTAGCAGAGATCTTTCGTGGCTCAGACGCTGTGTCGGTTATGCTTCTACAACGGATGTCAGGGTCTTTTGCTGTTTTGCCTTGGAGGTTAATGATGGATCCTTCCGGATCTTATCCACTACAATTACCACCGCATTTTGCTTCCTCTAGGTCGGATTGAAGGAAGGCTAGATCGGATTTCAGAGAATCGACATATCTAGGAAGGAGGGATTACGGATGAAGTTTTCGGATTGCTAGGGTCGGGAGCCGTCAACAACGTGCCGTGTCGTCAGAGTTGACTTTACCGGAGGATTTGTGGTGGGGTGGTTAATTGAGGGAAAAGGAACAGATTTTGGGGTCATATGTTTCTTGTCATTTGCTAGATACTTTGATCTGCCGCAAAGTTATGGATCTCGCATCCGCCGGTTTTAATGGTCGGCTCTCTGCGTCAGTGTCATTAGGTGAATAGCTTCCATCCAATGATGTATTTTTTCTGTTTCTTGAGTCTTTGTTTCACATGTAAAGTCTGAGGCTCAGCCCAATTTACTGGACATTTTCAATAAATAAGGCATGCTTAAAAAAAATGTTAGGTTCACGAATTATGTGGAATTGTTTCTCTCAAAAATATATTGTGGACCTAATAGGCCACCATGCACACAAGTTGGCATTTACTCTCTTTCTGTAAAATCAAAGTTAAATTAAGATAGTGAATACAAACTAAATCACAGCCGTATATCTTCCCACATTAATTAGGTAACTGAATTTACAATACTACCTTCTATCCTTAAACCCTCATCTTCATGCTCTCTCCATTTTTTAATCTTTTCAGAGAAAATTTGACGTACTTTTCGATCTATCATTTTCTGTTCCTTTCTTTTTAATTATTCAATATACCAAGCACTTTATTCTATCAAATCAACTCATTTCACGTCACTGAAGGTATTTTGTTTCTGTTCTTAGGCTCCGAATGGTAACCATACTGCACTATAAAACCGCACCGCAACAGTGTTAGAACAGTGTCAAAATATCTACATATACATATATATCCATATATTTTCGTTACTATTTGAACCGCACCGCACTTCTCCCGCAGTAAAAACCGCAGTTACCATTCGGACCCTTAGCATATCATAATTTGTTTTTTTTTTCTGGGTTTCGTATTGTTAATGATGATCGTGCGTTATTTTTATTTTCAAAATCTCACTAATGTTCTGTTTTCATCTTTGATGTGTTTTTGTTGTTGTAGACGACGGTAAGAAACTGTTTCCCTGTTGTGATTTTATTGCAGTAACAAACAATAAAACCAAGTTTTAATATAATGGGTTGTCTCTAATAGAGATAAAGTTTGAATTTTTAATATATGTCAAGTGCATGGTAGATGAATCTAGATCATGAAGCTATATATGTATGGATTGCAGGAGATCGTATATGGCTCAAGAAGCTATCCTTAAAGGGAAAATAAGATGAAGAGAAATCATCACTTTGACTTTAACCATCCGTTTAATCCATGCCGTAAGTGATTAAGAAGATCTATGATTCCTATTTTACCTAGATCGATCTGCATTGAGTATTGTGTGATTGTTATTTTAAACCTAATTCATAGCCTTTGATTGACGGGGGTTTTCTTATTTATCTTCTCTGTTTTCTTTCCTGTTGTGGCAGCTTTTGAGGTGTTCTGTTTGGGGACATGGAAGGCTGTGGAGTACTTAAGGATAAAAAATGGAACGATGATGAACGCATCTCTTGGAGAACAGACAAGTGTTAGATAATATTAAACCATCCCAGAAGCTTCGTCTTAGATCAAGGAAGGCCACTTTGGTCGACTGTATATCTTTACTAAGACCTGGTCTTGATGTTTGTGTTCTCTATCAGAAAGATGTCACTTTGGATGAAGAAACTACAGAGCCGGTACATTCACTTCCTTCAATATATTTTACATTTACCAAAAATAAATATTTTTACATTCAAGTAAAGAAGCTTATCGTGTAAAGAGAAATACTCTAATGCTTATCCTTGTATACAAAGATATGACGATCTACAAATTTATACGGATTTTCATTTATTTGAGACATTTTTGTGTGTGTGAGGTGTAGGTTTGGGTGGATGCAAGGATATTGTCTATTGACAGGAAGCCTCATGAATCTGAATGCTTGTGTAAATTTAATGTTAGTGTGTATATAGACCAAGGCTGCATCGGTTCGGAGAAACAAATAATGAATAGAGGTTCAGTCTTCATGGGACTCAACCAAATCTCTATGCTACAAAAGTTTTGCAAGGAACAAAGCTCGGACCATTACTACAGATGGAGAAACTCAAGAGGATTGTACTTTGCTGGTGAAAAAAAGGACTAAATCTGGGAAACTTTTTTGCATGATCTTACTTGGTTGATTGCTACATCAGTTTTGAAAATCATTGTGTTTCAGATCAGAACCGTTCATGAGAGGATGGTTTATCAAATTGTGACAGATGAAGATTGTGAATGCTCTAGTAGCTTTTTGAGTGCTATAAACATCACGGTCAAAGACGGTGTTTCCATGTCTAAAGTTGTTTTGTTCAATCCAGCTGAGGATACTAATAAAGATACTGATGTAAATGAGGAGATTCAAGATGAGGTAATGGAGATGCGTCGATCTAAAAGAAGAAGTGGGCGCCAGATAAATTTGCTGACTTTGTGTGTCAACCAAATTCAAAGGATGGATGGGTAACGATGATGCCATATAGGTACAACACATGGACTGCTTTAAATGATGATGAAGATAATAAAGAAGAATATTTTGATGATGATAGAGCTCTCAATGACGGTTTAAACTTACCGTTATCGCATTTTATTGGAGAAAAGAGAAGCACACATGGATTTAGTAAGGATAAGCAAAGAGAGATTGTTTTGGTAGACAAAAATAAAAATAGGAAGAGGAAGAAAACAGATGGATTTTGTAGAAATCGTGAGCTTTCGGTTATTCCCTTCACTCCCGTATTTGATCCTATACCGTTGGAACAGTTTGGTCTCAATGCAAATAGTTTGTGTGGTGGTTTCTCTGGAAGTCATTTGATGGATGAGATCGATAATTATCGTAGTAAAGTAGAAAAATATGGGAAAGTAAGATGTCAAGATGTTATGCATGTTCTTGACTGTTTAGACAAAATCTAGAAATGGCATGCAGAGCCAAGTGTTCTTGTAATGGGTTACACATCGTTTCTAACATTGATGAGGGAAGATTCAAAGTTTGCTCATAGAAAATACATGGCTAAAGTACTGAGAGAGTCTCCTGGTTTACTGGTTTTAGACGAGGGACATAACCCGAGGAGTACCGAGTCGAGATTACGAAAGGCTTTGATGAAAGTTGATATTGATTTGAGGATTCTTCTTTCGGGTACATTGTTTCAGAACAACTTCTGTGAGTACTTCAATACCTTGTGCTTGGCTAGACCCAAGTTTGTTTACGAGGTTCTAATTGAGTTGGATCAGAAGTTCCAGAAAAACCAAGCTGTGCAAAAGGCGCCTCCCTTGCTTGAAAAAAGAGCTTGGAAGTTCTTCCTTGACATTATAGCCAAGAAGATTGACAGAAAAGTGGGCGATGAACGCTTGCAAGGTCTCAACATGTTGAGAAATATGACCTCTGGTTTCATCGATAACTATGAAGGGAGCGGAAGCGGAAGTGGTGGTGTCCTTCCAGGTTTGCAGATTTACACATTGTTGATGAATTCTACATCTATACAACACGAAATTCTTACCAAACTTCAGAACATAATGTCGACTTACCATGGATATCCACTCAAGCTCGAGTTACTCATAACGTTAGTACCTAGCTATCCATCCTTGGTTGGTCAAAACCACTACCTATTGCACCAAATTCTTTAATCCTCAGGAGCTTTCCTAGATTGAGAAGCTCAAGCACGATGCAAAGAAAGGATCAAAAGTCATGTTTATGCTTAACCTTGTGCTCCAAGTGGTCAACAAGGAGAAAATCATCATCTTTTGCCACAACATTGCGCCGATTTGCCTATTTCTTGAGTTGTTTGAGAAAATTTTCAAGTGGCAAAGAGGCCGAGAGATCCTGACCTTGATAGGGGATCTTGAGCTGTTTGAGAGAGGTAGAGTGATAGACAAATTTGAAGAACCAGGAGGCGAGTCCCGTATTCTGCTGGCTTCAATCACGGCCTGTGCAGAAGGCATCAGTCTAACCGCTGCTTCACGGGTGATCATGGTTGATTCAGAGTGGAATCCTTCTAAGACAAAGCAAGCAATCGCACGTGCATTCAGACCGGGACAACAGAAAGTTGTGTACGTTTACCAGCTCTTGTCCAGAGGAACACTTGAGGAAGACAAATACAAGAGGAAAACTTGGAAAGAGTGGGTCTCAAGTATGATTTTCAGGGAAGAATTTGTGGAGGACCCATCTCAGTGGCAAGCTGAGAAGATTGAGGACGATGTTCTTAGAGAAATTGTGGAGGAAGACAAAGTCAAGTCCTTCCATATGATTATGAAGAATGAGATTCAACAAATGGCTGATTGCGGAACTTGTACAATTCAACTCTCTGTTTCACCATGCATTTAGTGATGATTCTTTAACAGCTTGTTGTATTGTAATAACCTAATACTTTATCACAGAATCACAAGTTCTGTGTAACCATTCAGCTGTAGGATCATTAAAAAAACAAAAAAAAAAAGTGAAACAGATGTATTAATCATACCATTGTCAAATAAAGCAACCTCCAAATAAGAATATTAAACAGTTGATTTCAGGAATGGATTTGAAGAACGTCGAGCTTCTTGTTGATTCACTTCCTTTCTCAGTCCCATGTCTTCCTTGTTAACATTTTTCACCGGATTCTTTAACAAATTCAATTTCTTGACCTCTTTTATCTTCGCATCTTCAGTTTCATCTTTGTTTGTCTGTTCTTTTCCCAGATTAAAACTTTCTGAAACTTTTGCTTTCCTAACAAGTGTAGTAGCAGACAGCTTTGTTGCAGAAGAATTCATAACTGCCTCTGTGTTTTCACTTGTCAGAACCGAAGCTGGAGGATTCTGGACCTTGGATTCAACTCTTGTAACTACTTCTCTGTTTGGATTCTGCGAAGTATTTGTTACTGCCTCATTAGCTTCTTCAAGCAACCTTTCCTGTTAGTTCAGAACCAGAAGTTAGCCTAACATATAAAAAAAAAAATGGCTGTCTGTATCTGATCTTCTTCTATTTTGTGCAATATATAAGAAATGAAAGTTCTTGTAGAGTACCTCAAGTATGCTGCAGAATTTTTCTGCCAAAAAAGGAAGCTTGAGTTTGGTAACCAGTGTAATTGCTGCTCTCATTGATTTTTCTAGAGTTAGAAGTCTCATAAGTTCACTGGCCCTCACAAAACTATCACCTGAATGAATGTAAATAATTTTGTTGTAAGAACCTGGATAATAATGGTCTAAGAATCTGAGTTCACGCAAGCTTGTACGAACACATAAATAATTAACTTACTACTACAACATGAGCTGATGAGCCGTAGTATGCATTTATCTTGAGAAACCTCCATGTCGAAAGCTTCATCTTCAAGAGCTGTGGTATCCACTCCAGCCAAAGCCATGTCGTCTACTCTTCGTTGAGCCTGAGATTAGGAGAATATTATTAATTGGTATTGGTCAAATATGTCGATATTAATACTAATTTCAGCAGATGTTGTAATGAGAATGTCTATAGTTTGGTTACAGGAAACTAAAGTTCCACACATTAGTGTACGGAAACAAAGGTTTCACAAGAGCATAAATTATCCTGATATATTTATCCATGTTGCTTACCCAAAACAACTGACTAATTGCCAAACATTTCAGTAGCTAAAAACTTGGGGGACACAGATCATACTAGCAAAAGTGGACCAGAAAAAGCAGATATAATAAAATGGTGTAATAACTAACAAGTAGAGAGGAAAACCTCGTATAAATGCAGCTGCTTTAGCATTAACTCATTTTCTAGAGATGCAGCTCCTAAATCAGAGGATGCAAGCGGGAGAGAAAGGTCTAGTATAGTCAGGATTGGTTTTGGTGTCACCTGAAAATAAAATGGCAAGAAGAATAGTGGTGAGGTAGCCTATTTTTTCTGAATACCGCAAACACATTAGCATCGAGAACAATAATATATTACCTGTGGGAAAATCTCAGGGTGCTTACAAGCTATACAGTACACACTTGTTGTATTCAAGCCAACAACCCAGTAGTTTTCTTCTCGTTTTTTCTCTTTACTGGTACTAAAAATTACAATGAGTTCAGTACGTACAAACACCTTGAAAAAACATAATAAAGGAAACTTCTCAGAAATTGTAGATAACAAAGGCAAGAAACCTGAAGACTGGGATCCATGAGCCACCATATTGACTTGTAAAAACCCTCAACACACCCTGCATGAAACTCTTTTGTTGTAATGCGTGTTGTATGCAAAGAGAGCAAAAGAGTGAGCAGGAATCCAAGAAAACAAACCTCAGAATCGTATGAGCTCAAAGAACCTTCGTCACTGAAGCCTATCCATGTTAAACGTGAGCTAGGAGTTAACGCAACACGGCCTTTCAACTCCTGAGTCATTTTGGATATATTATAGACTCTAAACTCCATAACCTGCATGAAACAGGGATGAGACGAGAATGCATAGTAGATAACCAAACTGAATGCTTCTTGTTCTCAAATTTATGGACCACTTTTACTTGTTGGAGCCATAGGATAGAGTTTAAGAAGCTTTGTATCGCTAGCAAATATTTAGAGGATGCCAAGTGACTGCAAGGTTGATTTAAGTGAAAAACCTGATGAGAAATGGTAACTACCTGTTCATTGGAAGGAAGACAGTCTGAAACATGAGTTACCACAGCAAGTTGATCTTTGCATCCTACAGCAGTGACTACGGGTCCATCAAGGGAAATAATATGTTTCTGCAAGAAATGAACATAAATTATCATGTTAAATGAACAAAGTATCTCAATTCCATGGTACATATTACACAACTAGCTTTCTGTTAAGAAATTTCTTCATGTCAAAATAAATCGACTATATCCAAATACTCTTGTTTACTGTTAAATTTTGTCTTTTACAAGCGTTCTGTTTCAATTAGTTCATTGTTATACAAGAGCTGCAGATTCTCATAATAATTATGTAGATGCAATTTCATCTAAGAATACTCCAACAAGAGCCAAACAGAGGCAAATTCACAACAGCAAGTTAAGCAGAAAACCACTACATTACTAAAGGGCAAACTACGAGTAGTTGGCTGTTTAGCCTATCAGCCTGCATGAATAATGACACATGATAAAGAAGTGCAAAAAAAGAAACCTGTAAACCACCCTCGCTAAATATGCGAAGCAAATTGAGGCTTGTAACTGCAGCAACCCAACCAGTACCGTTGGCAACAACCTTCACCTCTTCACCTTCGAACCTCATTGTCCACTGGATGTTTTAATCAAAAAGTAACCAAGTCAATTATTTTCCTATCCTGGTCGATAATCTCTAATGAATTTTGTGTAAGTAATGATCCTCTGACCTCACTATTACTGGCCCAACTTTTAAATGGTCGATACATCAGAACACTCATGTTCTTTTCTCCCTTGCAGGGATTTGCAAAGACACATCCACTTTCATTTATTGATGCCATAGTGAAGCCATATATGTCAATCATTGATGAAACTCGTGGACCTCTTCCAGTATCATGAAAATCTGTCTGAATTTACAGTCCAAGCAAAAAGAAAGACCAAAATTACACAAAAGAAACAAGTGTTTGCCTCTTTCTTTCTGAAAACCTTTAAATGGCAAAATCAAGTTAGAAACATAACAAATGTACGCCTCAAGTACCTCAATACGGGAGTTCCCCTCATGTTCAATTGTAGTGATGCATCCTAACATATTGTAACACAAAAATGTACGTTTTCCTGGTTCCAGTGGTGTTGCACCAGGTTGAAAGGGACTTTGCATTTTGTACTTGGTTGATGCTGCAATGCTTTTAAAAGCCCCACCTCTTGCACCCTTCTTCTCTATGTGAGTTCTATGTGACTTTTTCCTGTATTCCGAGGCCGAAGGTAAGCTACTCCCATCATTAAGTTCCTCATATTCATCCCCATCATCATCAATACAAGTTTTCTTCCTCAATCTTTTCCTGCTGGTATGATGAGATTCTCCCTCATCACTATCCACCAGAGAATCATTTAAACTTTCAGATGCATGATAACGTTCTTCCTCAAGTTCGTCATCAAAATTAAGAATCTCATTCCTCTTCTTTGGTAGTATGTCTGGAACACCCACTGTAGGAGATAGCATGGATGAAGGAACTAACGATTCCCAAATTCCATATTTTCCCCTGACATCAATGACGGACAAAGCATTACAATTCGGTTTCCAGGCCATACAAGATATTCTCTCCTCAAATTTTTGTCTGTCTATGTCTTGCTTCTTATCAACATCCCAGAGAAGCACTTGTTTATCCAAACCAGATGTAGCTATATACTTGCCATTAGGAGCCCACATTAGATAGCATATAGCCTCGAGATGATCACCTCTTAAGGCAAAAAGCTTCTCCCCAGTGAATCTATCATACATCACCACATCGTTTCTCAAACCAGGCACGGCAAGGGTTTTTCCATCAGGGCTCCATCTGAGAATATTCACAATGGAGGTGCTGAAACCTGTGTCGGGCGCAACACCCTTAAGGGTATAGGAAACAATTCCGTTTTGGAGTTCCCAGCATAAAACAGTACCAATTGAGTCAATCGAAGCCAAGAGCTCACCATTAGGGTGGAAATCTAAGCCAGTCACAGGTCCTTTATGCCCTTTTAAAACTCTAACAATAGAACCATCAAACGTGTTGATAAGTTTGATTCCTTCATCATCTCCAGCAGCTGCCAATAGACTCCCTGAGCCATTGAATGCAAGCACGCGAATGGGAAGCGTAAACCTGGTTATGTTCGTCTGAAATTCCCCACCTAAGGAAAAATCAAAGGAGGAACTAATAAAATTAAAGCTTTAGAGAAACAAAGCATCACTAAGATTTTACACTTCCGTCGCCACAGAAAACCCCCAAGAACTTATCAACACGAATTGAAATGTAACTGAGAATTCAAAGAAAGTGATTTGAATATTACTTGGGAACTTGTAGAGCTTCACACAATGATCGATAGATCCAGAGGCGAGGAAAGCAGAGTCCTGGCTCAGAGCCAGGGCGGTGACGCCGTCTTGGTGATGTCGGAGAATCGTCGGAGGTAAAGTTGAAGGCGAGAGTCCATCGTGGACGGAGATTGAGGGATCCGAAGAGGATGAAGTCACGAAATGTTCCGCTTTGTGGTCCCAGAGGATAGAGCAGAAGGCGGCGCTTCCGCTGAGTTTATGAGCTTCCCGGAGCTTTACGGATCGTGATTTCATCGGAGATGTTTGATTCTCTGGTTGGTTTTAGGGTTTTCTTTCTATCTGATTGAGTTGGGCATTTTTCAGTCTTAACCTCGATTTTGGCGCCAGTCTCAGAATGGGAACCGCGGGATTTTATCTCTATTGATCGAAAATTAAAATTTAGATTATTTGCCGACGTTATTTTTAGAGAAAATTATATCCTATGCCATGAACAGTGTCATTTTTTCTATGAAATGCCACTTTCAATTCAATCTTCTTTAAAATGTCATATGACCCACTTTTAACTCATGCAAATGACAATTTTGTCTTCTACTCAAATTTTCTCTATTTTTTTTTATTTTTCTCTATCTCTTTCTTTCTCTTCTTTTTTTTTTTTCTTTTCTATTTCTTCATTTCTTCAACAACAAACAAATCTCTCTACAACTCCGGCAGACCAGTTTCGGCGGACCAGTTTCGACGGACTAGTTTCGACGGACTAGTTTCGACGGACTAGTTTCGATGGACTAGTTTCAACGGACTAATTTCGACATACCATAAACAGTCTCAGCAGACCAGATCCGACGGACCAGTTTCGAAAGACAATAACCAGTTTCGGCGTAGCATAACCAGTTTCGACAGACCAGTGGCTACAGACGAGATCCGACAGACTAGTTTCGAAGACCAATTCCGGAGGACCAGATCTGGCGGACCAGTTCCGGCAGACCAGTTCCGGCAGACCATAACCAGGTTCAGTGGATCAGATCTGGCGAACAAGTTCCAGCAGACCATAACCAGTTCCGATAGACGAGATCTGGTTGACCGAATCGGTAGATCAAATTTGTCTATCTAGGTATACACTTTGGATCACACATTTTTTGTAGATGTATTGGATCTGTAATATGTCTATTTTTTGTTTCCTAATTTGTTGTGCATTATACTTATATAGTAATGTAAATCCATCTTTTTCATAAACGAATTTGTCCATAATACATATGTTAGATGAATAGACAAAAAAAGTTGTCTATAATCGAATGTGCACAAAAAACAAAGAGTAAAACTTGTCTATTAAATAATGACCATAATTAATGTGACAACAGTAAAAGTGTCACATCTCATGTCAGTTTTTTTTGTCTTCTTTCTTTGAGGGGTAGTTTTGTCTTTTTTCTTTAACATAAAAAATGAATATGGCATTTTAGAAAATACAAAGTAGAAAGTGGCAGTTTTAAAAGAATGAGTTATGAAAATGGCATTTTATATAAAATTCCCTTATTTTTATATTCAAACTATGATATCCGACAGATAGAAATTTTAACTCACAAATATTTAAATTTTCAAATTAAACTATATGAAATCAGCCAAAATTAAGATATATAAAAATGGTGTTAGTTAACAACCATTTAACAACGATGAATCAGCCGATACCGTAAAAATAATGAAACATCAGAGTTGAGTAATCTGACGTCGTTTCGTGAGTTTAAGGTTCTCGAATCAAAGAATTACTAAAGCAAACAATCATCGAATCTTCAATTTGAGAACCCTAAACTCACGAAACGACGCCGTTTTACTCAACTTCGATGTCTGTTATGCCACGGTGTCGGCTGACTCATCGCCGTTAAGTGGTTAACTAACACCGTTTCGGTATATATTGATTTTGGCTGATTTCATATAGTTTAAGTTAGGAATCTGAAGCAACTGAAGATGGTAAGTGAACAAAGAAAATATTTTGACAACATTAGTGGATCGAGAAGTAATTTACCAAAGTATTAATTAATTATTTTTTGTATTAAAAGAATTATTATGGAATAAGTGAAAATAAAATCTTTCTTTCCTTCAATAAAATATAAAATCTATAATCTTATTATATAAAGTATGGTTTCAAAATTAGTCATTAGCGTGATTGTGACACGTGTCAATTGAATCTATAAGATGTTGACATGTGCCAATTCTAAATTTATTAAAATAATTTAAAATTAGAAAAAAGGAAAGTTCTAAACCTATTACAAAAAGAAAATCTATATTTTTTCAACAAAAAAAAAACAAAAGGAAAAGTATACAGGAAAAACAAATATTTATAAATATCAAATTTGTATACTTACCATTCTAGATATGTCACATAATCTATATTATATAAAAGTTGAGGCTATAAGCTCCTAAAGGTGTCCACATAGGATTTTAAAGAACCAGTAGTAATTAGACATCTAATTAGTTAACAATTTTGAAATTATATTTGTTTTCTATTTTAAGATTTTTTGTAAAAGAAGAAAAATATGATATATGGAAATAAAAGATGCATATAAAATATTTCAAATATTTTTTTTTGAGTAAATTCTTAATTTTTAAAAGTAAAACTTCTGAAAGTTAGCCTAACAGTTTAACTATAAATATAGGGTCTCCACCACCACGTTAGAATACAATATAAATTAATTGATATGTTTAAATTTGTAGCTATAATTATTTATTTATTTCATAATTCATAGTGTTGATAATATGATATTTTGTGTTTGCTGTTTTTTTTTAATTATGTTGTTACTGTACTGTTTCGATTGTTTTTTTTTAATTATGTTGTTACAATATATATATTGTTTTGATTATTTAGTCCAATTCTAACCTTTTAATTTTATTTTTTTTGGTAATAGGAATAATTTATATTTTGGTGTATTTGATTCTGAAAGCGAAGGAATTGGATATGAGGTTAGGCAGATGTATGCCAAGGTAAAAACCACAATCTGATTTTTAAACAATATTTTTTAATTATTATTTATGTTTTATTATTTATTAGTATAATTTTTTCTTTAATTGTATAATTGTATTTCACTATTTGTTGTATAATCATGTTTGTTTTGATTCTTTTACAAGCTCCTAAAACTATCCACGTGTGATTTAAAACACCCAATCACGAATTTCTATCTCAATATTTAACTGGTTTTCTTAGATTCGAATAGTTTTCTTTATTAACATTTTTTTTTGTAAAAATCAAAATAAATACCATATATGAAAATAAGAAAAATCTGAAAATATAGAATATTTCTAGAATTATGTTTTCTTTTTTAAAATAAATAAATGGTATAAAACTAATTAGATTTTTAAAATTTTAAATATTTTTTTATAATTAAGTTTATAAACGAAAATAATTTTTGTATAATTAAGATACTTTCAAAAAGGAAAATATCAAAATATATCCGAGAAATGAAAACTTTATAAAAATTATATGTTATAACTTTTAAGACTTTTGTATAAAAGAAGAACTATATATGGAAATAAAAGAAATATTTAAAGATATGAAAACTATTAAATATAAAATTTTGTAAAGTTCTCAGTTTCTAAAATTTATTGATAGATATAAAAAAATATTTATATGATCATATATTATATAACAAATATACCTTTGACCATAATAATCATATTACTGGTTATAAATTAAAATTTGTTAATAATTAATCTATAATCATAACAGTCGTCTATATATGAAAGAAATGAGAAATGGAAACTGGTGTTGTCAAAATAATATCAATATTAATAAAATGTTTGATATTTCATCTTCAATACTTTGTTAGAATTTGAATACATAGCATAATCCATATTAGTATCACTAAATTTGTAATTTGTAAAGTTTGTGCACCTGTATAAAGTAAAAGTTTTCAAGAAACAGAATACATTTTAAATTAGAAAATTTTGATTATTTTATGAAGAGTTTTAGATAGAACTCTACTGTCAGTTAGTGTTCCATGTTCAAAATTTTGTAACAAAATATTGAATGAACAGAAAATTGAATACATTCGCATTATCAAAATATATATTTTAGAAAAGAAAAAAAAAAGATATGTAAAGTTTATAGTTTATCTTCCTATGTTTTTTTTTTAATATTGTTTTGGCAAATTATAGTTCATAATTCAATATAAATATCCCACAATGAAGAATCTTGAATGGTAGATGTGGCTGTGGGGATATAATGATGACAAATGAGTGCTTGCAAAACGATTAAAAATGATATATCCCAAAATTTTTGTTAAATCATAAATTCATACATATATATATATGTATATGTTAACACGAATGTGGAGAAAACGTGAGTTCTTAAAAGAAAATATACAAATGTATAAATGGTTGAGAGTGGTTGATATAAAACAATGAATGTGATTAGATTCGAAAAAATGAAAAGTGCTAAAATATATTGTTAATGATCATATATTATATAACAATGAGATGTAGTTGTTGTACAATATAGAATTTATTGAGTTTAGATAGTGTAACAACCCATCTAGGGGGACTCCGTCACATTGTATACTCCGCCACATGGCAATCTTACAGCGCTGCAGTGCATCGACCCTAACCTCTCTCATGTGGGCCCAAACTGCGCATGTAGGCTCTATCCTGGCCCACATGTCCTCATGGCCCACCATGTAGGTTATTGGTGCGTCTGGCGTTCCTCGAACCCAGGTCCTCACCCTTTAACAACCTTCCCACCGGATAAGATGTTACCAATTGATATAAATTGAAAGAACTTATCCCGTTTTTTTTATAACATGCAACCCGGATTAACCCATTTACTCATACCAGCTAATCTCATTAAAGCAAACGATCAACATTAACAGCGGAAGACTTAACCAAAAATCCAATAAAATAATTCCATTAAAACATCAAGTTCAACCAAACTTATTCCAAAGCATGATCATCCTAACATGCTTCTAAATTCCATTCTAACACCCTAACAAATCCAACAATAATCAAAAACACCAATAAGCGCCTAGATCATCCTCCTCTCCTCACCATGATTCCACGGATCACACTTTGCTTTACATGCATCAAAGAAAGAGATGCATAAGTATTTCATAAATACTTAGTAAGGCAATCCTCCCACTACTGACTATACTCACAAGCACATTTAACCATCATTCAAGATAAAGAACCAAACAACCAATAAAAGACAAACTAGAATCGCTGCTGACTATCGGTGGAGATCGACACCCACCACTGGTGTCGATCAACACTCGCTATCGACCCTCGCGGTCGACACCGGTCTCGACACTCCATTCGCGAGTCGTAGCTATCCTCGCAGGACAAAACATTGGTGTCGAGCGACACCCACCACTGGTGTCGATCGACACCAACGCTCTACAGTCGCTCCAACCAACGTTTCTCACTGGATCTCCTCTCCAAATCACCTCCATGATATGAGCGAGTCTCCAAGGGGTTTCGCAGGCATCATTCAACATATAAACAACCAAAAAAGCAAAGAAATCAATCAAACAATCATCAAAACACCCAAAACAATGATCAAACATGCTTAGATTAGCTAGGTCATGCACTCACCTCTTAAACAAGAAAGAACAACAACGAAACATGGACTAGCAAGGGTAAACAACCTCCACAGACACCAAACACCACATATCTAAATCAAAACGCGACCTAGGGTTAAACCCTAACCAACCTCAATCAAAACGCAATTAAAATCGAACCATCCAAACCGAAAAGTTGCTGGTGTCGAGCGAAACCAAAACCAAAACGGAACACGGGCGTTACAATTCTCCTCCACTAACTAGGATTCGTCCTCAAATCCTTCAACACCGTCCGTCAGCACACAACTGACTTTTTCGAGGCCCCTTTCTAATCAATATACTCACGTTCCAGACCCTATTTGCTCATACACACCCACCTCCCCCGTCCACAGGTCGCAACCCATGAATCATACCGGCTCGTCCTCAGGCCTCAGCCTTAGACTACGGTATCCAGGAAGTCTCACCACTTCCCTCGCTCTCAGGTCGTAACCTTCAAGTCATACCGGCTCACTACTAGGCCACCAGCCTTCAAGCTACGGTATCCGAGATGTCTCACTCTCGCTCTCGGGTCGTCACCCTTAAGCGCGCACTCGAATCGTCATCCGAGGCTATCACATCATATCCGAGCAAATAAGTCTAAACGCCCCCGAGCATATCTCTCGATCAGATATACCTCCCGTGGTTCCCTTATAGCATCGCAACGCTATACTGACCACAATCCCGGACTCTCCAAAAATAGAACCGTCAAACCTGACACTTTCTATTTTTAGAAACTCGCACGTATCTCTTTTACGCATGACACAACAAGTCAAATCCAAGAAATACTCATCATATTAATCTCAAATGTCATAATCATTACACCAAAAATGAAAATACAAACGAGATACATCCAAAACAACTCAAAAACAACACAAGCCAACAATCTACTCCTCGACCTGCTTGTCAAACCACTTCTGGAACCTTGCCTTCATCCTGGCCACTGGCTCCCAAGTCTCTTCCAAGACTCCGTTACAGTCCCACTGGACTCTCATCAAAGGAATCTTCTTACGTCGAAGTTCCTTTACCCACCTCTCGAGAACCCTCACCGGTCTCGCCTCTAACATCATGCTAGACTGAAGATCTGCCGGGATCGTAACCAACACCTCATTATCCTTGTGAAAACACTTCCTTAGCATCGACACGTGGAACACCTTATGAAATGCATGCATAACCTCAAGTAACTCCAACCGATAAGCCACCGGTCCAATCTGCTCCACAATCCTGAAAGGACCCATAAACCGCAAACTCAGCTTAGTCTCGGTAAGGGACCTGTTAGGACCATGCAACATCGCCATCTTGAGATACACCATATCTCCAACCTCAAACTCCAACTCCTTGCACCTCTTATCAGCATAACACTTCTGCCGATCCTGCGCCTCTTTCATGTTCAGCTTCAGAACTCAAATCTTCTCTGAAGTCTCCTAAACAAAATCCGCACCATAAATGCTCCTCTCCCCCACTTGAGTCCAGCATAGAGGTGTTTGACATGGCCTCCCATACAACGCCTCATAAGGAGCCATCCCAATACTCGCCTGGTAGCTATTATTATAGGCAAACTCCACCAAGCTCAAGTGAACTGCCCACTGACCACCCCAATCCAGCACACACATCCTCAACAGATCCTCGAGTGTCTGAATGGTCCGCTCAGACTGCCCGTCTGTCTTTGGATGGTAAGCCATGCTCAAATGCACCTTAGTGCCCATCTCCTTCTGGAAAGCCTTCCAGAACGCCAAAGTGAACTTCGAATCCCGGTCTGACACAATACTTGCCGGTACTCCATGAAGTCTCACAATCTCCTGCACATACTTTTTAGTTAACATTGTCTTTCCATCAGTTTTCTTGATAGCCAAGAAATGTGAAGACTTAGTCAAACGGTCCACAATGACCCAAATGGCATCCTTGAACCAAGGCACTAGGAAATCCACCACAAAATCCAACATGATCATGTCCCATTTCCACTTTGGAATAGGGAGACTCCGCAATAAACCACTCGGCACCTGGTGCTCAGCCTTCACTACCTGACACACATCGCACTCAGAGACCCACTTAACCACGTCCTTCGTCATCCCAACCCAATGATAGTACCTCTTCAGATCTATGTACATGTTGATCGCTCTCGGATGAATAAAGAACCTGCTCGCATGAGCCTCACTCAAGATCTCTCGTCTCAACTCCTCATCCTTGGGCACACAAACCCGCCCATGCACAAGCATAGTACCATTGGCTGCAACCTGATACTCCGACTCAGAATCCCTAGAAGTATTAACCAGCCCCGCATTCTTCTCCTGAGCAGCTCAAACTCTGGTCAAAAGATCTGCTCGGTTAGCTGCTTCTAACCCTAGTGGCTCCTAAGAAATACCACACAACCGCAAGGTGGTAAGTTCTCCCACCAAGGTCTCCATATCCTACCCTCGAGCTGAAGCCGCCTGTTTCCTACTCAGAGCATCCGCAACCAAATTAGCCTTACCAGGATGGTAAGCTATCTCCAAATCGTAGTCTGCAACCAGCTCCATCCAACGCCTCTGCCTCAAGTTCAACTTCAGAATCTTATGATCTGTAAACACCTAAACCTTCGCCCCATACAGATAAGATCTCCAAATCTTCAGAGCAAAGACTACCGCTGCCATCTCCAAATCATGAGTAGGGTAGTTGCCCTCATGCTTCCGAAACTACCGTGAAGCATATCCCATCACCTTACCCAGACCAACTCCCGAAGCGTCTGTGTACACCACATACGGCTCTCCCTGCTCCGGTAGAGCCACAATGAACTCGTCAACATCTCCTTGAGCTTAGCAAAACCCTGCTCACACTCAGGAGTCCACAAAAAGGAACATCTTTCCCCGTCAGCTTGGTCATCGGTTGAGATGTGCTGGCAAAGCCCTTCACAAACCGTCTGTAGTAACCCGCCAATCCCAAAAAACTCAGAATCTCTGTGGCATTCTACGGTTTAGGAATCTATGATAGCCTCAATCTTCTCTGGATCCACTGAACTCCCTCTGTAGATACAATATGGCAAAGAAAACCCATCTCTCTCTGCCAGAAACTGCACTTGCTAAACTTAGCATACAGCTTCTGCTCCCGCAACTTCTCCAATACTGCCCGCAAGTGTCAGAATACACCAGGATATAATCGATGAAGCTTATAACAAACTCATCCAGAAACGCCTGGAACACACTGTTCATCAGCCTCATGAACGCCGCTGGTGCATTAGTCAACGCAAAAGGCATCACCACAAACTCGTAATGCCCATACCTCGTCCTGAACGCTGTCTTACGGATGTCCGCCTCGTCGATAGGAATCTGATGGTACCCCGACGCCTAATCAATCTTAGAGAACCATGTAGCTCCCCTCAACTGATCTAATAACTCGTCAATCCGCGGCAGAGGATACTTGTTCTTCACCGTGACTTGGTTAAGTCCCCGGTAATCGATACACAGTCGGAAACTCCCATCCTTCTTCTTAACAAACAACATAGGTGCTTCCCACGGTGAAACACTCGGACGGATGAAACACTTACCTAATAGATCCTCCAACTACTTCTTCAACTCAGCCATCTCTAGTGAAGCCATCCGGTACGGAGCCTTAAAAACCGGAGTTGTCCCGGGCTCTAACTCAATCGTGAAGGGATCAGAACGAGATGGTGGTAACCCCTTCAACGACTGAAACAAATCCTCGAACTCCTGGACCACCCGGATCTTATCCACCGCTACCTCTCCGACCGTCTCTAGCATCACAATCGTCACCAAGTAGGCTTCCCGCCCCTTCCGAATCATCTTATCCGGCTGCATCGCGGAAATTACTAGATTCCCCGAAATCGGTCTCACACCCTAGTAATACAACTTTGGTCCGGGCCGCTCGAAGTACACTCTCCCATGGTGACAATCCAGATGAACTCTTTGCCGATCTAACCAATCCATGCATGTTTTACATACTTAGGTAGGTTTTATGCATATCATGCATGTCTTGCATACATTCTGCATATTTGGAGTGTTTCAGGTAATTAGGAGACATGCAGGGCGAAGCAGAGGAACAAGCGTTACACGACATGCATACGATCGAGTGAGACGATCAAGTGAGAAGCAAGGATGCGCTGCAGGAACACACTTCACTTGATGGAGGGGATCGAGTAGCGGATCGAGCGGTTGATCGAGTAGGAGGATCGAGTGGACCGAAGGAATGCAAAACAACTGTCACTCGACGTGCACAATCGAGTGACACGATCGAGCAAAGCAGAGAGGATGCTCACTCGAGATGCTCACTCGACCAACTTAGTCACAACAACTTTTGAACCGCTTTTACGTTGTCGTTTTATGTTTTAAGGTTTTCCCAAAACATTGTTATTAATAGGTCTCATTTGGATTGCCCAGGGATCGAGTTTTTACATTAGGTTTTTGTTGTTAGCCACCAAACTATCCTGAGAATTGTAATCGTGATTTCTTCTGAGTTATTGATATTTTGCAATCAGTTCTTGAATCATTGTTGTTACTCTTCCTGTCATCTTTATTATTATGCATGTTTTGAACGATTCGTGTTTCATGATGTTTAACATGATTTCTGCGTCTGAGTAGTGTTAGGGTTCTTGAGGATGGGATAGATTAGGTGGAGGATGTTTTGCTAGAGTGTTTATGTTAGATTCGTTTTGTTTCCCTTCTGGATTAGAGTTTTATTAACTAATTCTTCTCTGATCAATTGGAACTGTGTCATAGACATTTCATTACCCGAAAGGTATATGATGAAATGTCTGAACCAACTAGTGCCAGAGATTTACACGCTTAGCCCAAGAGATTGGTTGTCTAAAATGTTTATTGACATGAATGAGCTGTTTCTTTATGCATGTTTACTACATGTTTCATCAATGAGAATTGAGATTAGGAAGTGTTGTAAACTTGATAGTTTCTGTCAAGAAATTGGATTGACTAGTATTAGAAGTTCATTGTCTAGGGATTTAGAATGTTTGCAGTTTGATAAACACTCGAAGTAGATTGGCATACTTCACCTACATCAATAACCTCATCCTCAGGATCTTCTATCCATTTGAACTTTCTGTTATATTTACTTGCTATTTACTTGTTTTCTCTTGTCTTCTTGCTAGTATTGATAATCATTACGTTTTAGCTTATGCATGGTAGTCTGTGTTTTGCAGCCTTACATTTATCGCATGTTTAGCATGTTCGCTTAGGATCACTGAAAAGCAAAAATCATTTATGCTTGCTTGACTTAATCATTTCTGATATATCTTGATTGCTAGCATCACACCTGATTGGATTGATACCTATTGTACTGCAATGACATGATAGTACTCTAGGGTAATTGATAGAAAAACCCTAGTATCAATCACCAAATGGGCATGTGTCTCATTTGTACTCTTTTTCCCTTGTCAAGTTTTGTTCCAATGGGTTTTCTTGACAAGGTTTTTAATGAGGCAAATGATTCGCATTCAAATCACCCATTTGCTGATCCAAACCATTACAATACACTCAGAACTTGGCCCAATGGAATATATATCAAGTCCGGCTTGTTTTGTGCCCATTAAAAGCCCAAGAAGAGCCCAAGCCGGAGACTTTCTTCGGAAGCAGCTTCCTTCTTCCCTCAGAAGCAGCTTCCTTCTTCCCTCAGAAGCAGCTTCCTTCTTCCCTCACGAGAACAGGAAATCTGAATTGCTAAATAGGGAGGTTAGAGGGACCACCTGGGGCGCCGAAGGGATAGGCGAGAGGGCCCAGACTTGACTTGCTAAAAGGACATTCGAAGAATAAGTGATTGAGAGTTTCTTCTTCTGCCCCACATCAAGGGCATTCTTTCTCTCTACCAATATGGCGATAATGTAACCTTTGACAAGTTGCTAGGCAACCTGACACACTTTGCCACACAAGATGCTTTAACTTCCGTGTGGTTTATAAATTCCAAGCTTGCGCTTTGAGAGCGGTGACACTAGTTCCCCGGCAAAGGAGGTCGCTAGTTGGGCGAGAGAGGGCTCTCGCGACTTCATAACCGGATTTGACTGTATAATTCCCCGACTTAGCTAGGGTCCAACGATAACCATCTTTTGATCTATTGAGACTCGGTTTGATCCCATAATAAGGGTAATTTCTTGAGGTGAAAAGAGTTCCTTGAGCTTCTCAACTCGCCATTTTTGAGACACATGATCAATTAAAGTATTAAAACACACCAAATGATCTCTATTTCCATCAAACCCCAAGGGAGTCTCGGGGGTAAAATGGGATCTAGGGTTCTGTCGAAATATAAGTATTATGCCCTGACCCCATTGTCTTCCGTATTCCAGATTTTAAAACCTCTTTGGATGCGAGTAAGCTTCTCCATCTATTAGACAACCGATTGGATACAGAGATCTCCAATAGGCTACTGTAGCGAAAATACCGTCCCTTAAGAAACCTACTGAGTAGAGAATCAGGGAACCTAAGTAGCCGCAATAATTGTTTAGCCAACAGAGTAAGATTAAAGTCTTCAAGTACCCGAAATCCTAGACCCCCGTCTGAAGTGAGAGCAGATTTAATCCCAAGATATCCAATGAATACCCCTACTATCTACTTTATTACTCCACCGAAAACGCACCATAGCACTATTTAATTTATTACAAATTGCTTTTGGTAGTAAAAATACGACATAACGTACGTCGGAAGTGCCTGGGCTTGGGATTTAAGAAGAACTGCTTTGCCTCCTTTCGAGAGATATTTGGAATACCAAGAGTTGACTCGAATATTCATTCTATCCCTAACGAAAGCGGATACATGGGCCTTGGACCCATGAATCTTCTCTGGTAGTCCTAGATAAGTCCCCATCCCTCCTTCTTGAGAGATATCCAATATTGTCTTTATTTCTTGGCGTATGGAAGTAGCCACCTTAGTTCCAAACATGATTGAGGATTTGGAAAGATTTATTTCTTGTCCTGAAGCATACCCATATAACCGAATCATATCAATCACGGCTTTACTCTATTTTACATCAGCTTTGTAGAAGAATATACTATCATCCGCAAACAGGAGATGAGACACTCTTGGACTAGCACACGCCACACATAGTCCTTGAATCTTGCCAACCTTCTTAGCATGCTTAAATTGCGCGATGAGAGCTTCCGTACATAAAATAAACAAGTACGGAGAAATAGGATCCTAATACTAGGATTTTTCTATCAATTACCCTAGAGTACTATCATGTCATTGCAGTACAATAGGTATCAATCCAATCAGGTGTGATGCTAGCAATCAAGATATATCATAAATGATTAAGTCAAGCAAGTATAAATGATCTTTTGGTTTTCAGTGATCCTAAGCAAACATGTTAAACATACGATAAATGTAAGGCTGTAAAACATAGACTACCATGCATAAACTAAAACGTAACGATTATTGATACTGGCAAGAAAACAAAGCAGACCAAGTAAATAACAAGAGAATTAAACAGAAAACACAAATGGATAGAAGATCCCGAGGATGAGGTTATTGATGTAGGTGGAGTATGCTAATCTACTTCGAGTGTTTATCAAACTGCAAACATTCTAATCCCTAGACAATGAACTTCTAATACTAGTCAATCCAATCTCTTGGCAGAAACTATCAAGTTTACAACACTTCCTAATCTCAATTCTCATTGATGAAACATGCAGTAAACAGGCATAAAGAAACAGCTCATTAATGTCAATAAACATCTTAGACAACCAATCTCTTGGGCTAAGCATGTAAATCTCTGGCACTAGTTGGTTCAGACATTTCATCATATACCTTTCGGGTATGAAATGTCTATGACCTAGTTGCAATTGATCAGAGAAGAACTAGCTAATAAAACTCTAGTCCAGAAGGGAAACAAAACGAATCTAACATAAACACTCTAGCAAACTAACATCCTCCACCTAATCTATCCCATCCTCAAGAACCCTAACACTACTCAGACGCAGAAATCATGTTAAACATTATGAAACAAGAATCGTTCAAAACATGCATAATAATAAAGATGACAGGAAGAGTAACAACAATGATTCAAGAACTAACTGCAAAATATCAATGACTCAAAAGAAATCACGATTACAATTCTCAGGATCGTTTCGTGGCTAACAACAAAAACCTAATAAAATAAAACTCGATCCCTTGGGCAATCCAAATGAAGCCTATTTATAACAATGTTTGGGAAAACCTTAAAACATAAAACGACAACGTAAAAGCGGTTCAAAGGTTGTTTTGACTAAGTTGGTCGAGTGAGCAGCTCGAGTGACCATCTTCTCTGCTTTGCTCGATCGTGTCACTCGAGTGATCGTGTCGAGTGACCTGTAAAACCATCAGCTACTTCTTTGCTTTGCTCTATCATGTCACCCGAGTGAGTGCATCGAGTGACAGGTAGTTCTGCTTCGCTTCCCTTCTGCTCGATCTGCCACTCGATCGTATACGTCTGCTGCTCACTCGATCGTCGATGTAACTGCAACGCATCCTTGCTTCTCACTCGATCGTCCCACTCGATCGTTTGCATGTCGAGTAACGCTTGTTCCTCTGCTTCGCTCTGCATGTCTCCTAAGTACCTGAAACACTCCAAATATGCACAATGTATGCAAGATATGCATGATATGCATAAAACCTACCTAAGTATGTAAAACATGCAGAAAGGGATCAATATGATGCAAATCAACAAGTGAATGATGCTGAAAAGATGATGAATGCATGCTCAAAAAGCGATAAAATACAGACTTATCAGATCCCCTTGTCGGACACTCTTTTTGGGTCTAATTCTTCCACGAGGTTCACCATTGATTAGAATGCGATATGACATTGATGTGATACACTGCATAATCCACCCTATCCAATGATGGTGAAACCCCATTTTTTTCCATCAAAGCCTTGAGAAATTGCCATTCCACTCTATCATAAGCTTTACGCATATCAGTTTTGATAGCCATAAATTTTTCCTGGTTAGCTTGGTTTGACCGTAGAGCGTGGAAATTATCTTGTGCAATAAGTATATTATCTGTAATCAACCGTCCTGCCACAAAGACAGATTGCATGTCAGAGATTAGATCCGGGATGAACTTTTTAAGACATAGACTCAAGATCTTCGATATAACTTTGTAACTAACGTTACATAAACTAATCGGTTAGAAGCCTGACATCTCCCTTGGTTTATCAACTTTTGCAATCAGACAAATGTTGGTTTCATTTAACCTAATATCAAAGATACCATATGTAAAGAAGTTCCTCACCATAGGGGTGAGATCATTTTTTATTACATCCCAGAATTTCTGGAAGAAAAGAGCTGTCATACCATCTGGTCCTGGGGTCTTTGTCGGATTCAAGGTAAATAGAGCTCTCTTGACCTCTTTTTCTGAGACCTCTATAATGAGGTATTCATTCATCGAGTCGGTGAACAAATATGGGACTTCTCTAAGAATTTCTGACGGATCACTCACATTCGAGGAAGAGAAAAGTGTAGAAAAATAATCCACCGCCACTTTCTCTACACCCTCCTCATTATCAAGCCACACCTCATTTTTATCTACGATGCCAAGATTTTATTACATGCTCTCCTTTGCTTTGTTGTAGCATGGAAGAATTTAGTATTCTTATCTCCTTTGGCTTGCCAAATTTCTCTGCTCTTTTGCTGCCAAATTTCTATGCTCTTTTGCTGCCAAAAGGCTTCTTCCTCTCTGTAAGCCTCGCACAACTGCCATTTTAGCTCAAGGATGGTTGATGCGGATGTATTCTCGTTCTCCTTAGCCTCAACAGTCTTATCCTGAAGCTCTTGAGAATTAGTTACAATGGACTTTTCCGAATGGAAAGTACTCTTCTACAATTTTTGATTCGTATCCTCAACGTTTTAGATTCTGATGAGTTTTCAAAGCTCCAACCCTCCTCAATCAATTCTACAATGCCAAGTTTATCTAGCCATCTCTTATGGAACATGAATCGGCGAGAAAAATTTTTAGATCGGTTTTGGATACAAGCAAGAAGAGGGCGGTGAACCGAACCCCACATCTTTAAATACTCCACATTATTGTGTGAAAAATATGGTGTCATTCTTCATTCCCCATGGCTCTATCCAGTCTACATCTAATTTTGCCGTTTTTTTCTCTGGCCAATCCAAGAAAATTGATTCCCTTGGTATGGAAAATCAATTAATCCACATGAATGGATCATATTTCGAAAAGGAAGGAATGATGATTCTGATCTTTTTTTCCCTCCTCTTTTCTCATGATTTCCTGTAATTTCATTGAAATCGCTAATAATAAACCATGATTTGGATCGAGAAACACATATTCGCATCAATCTTTCCAACACGTACTCGCGATCTGCAACAACTGGATCACCATAGATAAATGTCATAAAGACCTGATTCCCATCAATAATTGTTTCGATATCGATTAACTAGTCATCTCAAAAAAAATAATTTAACCGAAAAATCATTCGAATACAATAGCGCTAAACCACCACTAGTCCCATTCGGCTCAACCGTTTTCAGGTGATCAAAACCTAACTCTACTTGCATATCTTGCAGATTTTTGTTATCATTTTTAGTTTCATATAAGAATAAAAACTAGGGGTATACATTCGGCAAAACTCCACCAATTGACGACAAGTTAACTTGGCTCCTACCCCTTGACAATTCCACGATAACGTCCTCATTTGTTATTTCTGGAGGGACAATGAAACCCCACCGTACTAACAAAAGGAGTGAACTTATACTTTACTTCTAGAAACACTTCATTACGAAGGATAAAACCCAAAAAATTTGGAATTTTTTTATTCAATAACCCAAATTTATTGACTTGAATTTTTAGTATACATGTTGACGCCATTAGCAAGGGAATTCTCTCCATAATAGAGGAAAGTAGTGAAGACACACTGGAAAAATCACAAAAGTGACCGTTGAACGAATCATTCGAGTGAAGGCATGACTTTGATCCCCTAATCAAGAGGTAATGTACACGCAGGCCCAGCAAAAGGTAAAACAAAAATTGGCCCATTTTGGATGTTTTGATGGCATGGAAGGTGAGAAGAGGAAGAGCTGCGATGGAGGCAGCGCATGAGAATTGAAGCAAAACTAGAGCTTCAATGATTGTAGCCACCATAGAGTTGAGATGACGATTTAATGAACAAAGAGAGGATAGGTCAAAATCGTGGCAACTGAAGTAGAAATCTTCATATGCATATCCAGAGACAACGTCGGAACAGTTTCACGACATAACATAGACGAATCAAACCGGAGTCGAAACACTTCTCTATGCCGGTGGGACGTATCACGGAGGCATGGAGAGAAAAACTTGATCGGAGCTCTAGCGGTATGGTTATGGTGGGAATAGATCTATTGCTCACCGGTTCGGAGAAGATGGAGTTCTAGAGTTTCCAACAGGGAGAAGTCCACCAGAAACATATCTCCCTGAAACCAAGACATGAGAGTGTGCTTAGCCATGAACTTCCTAAGGTCTTCACAACAAGTGAGATCAATTGACAAAAAACCTCGCTGAAAAACAGAGACGGTGGAAACAACCCAACAAGGCGATGTTTTCCTGTGAGATTTGCTTTGCTCCGAAAGGAGAACCCAACATATACAAGAGTAACAACGGAGCTCTACACCGGAGATGATACACCTTGAAGCCTCTCTCATAAAACTTAGAGGAAAAGCAGATCTAAAAACAGAAAAGAAGAAGAGAATTTGAATTCTCGGGGAGCGTGTCCAAGAGAGAAACATGGTTATGAACCTCCGATTTACTCGGGAAAGCTTTATCGAGTTAAGAGAATCTTCACTCCAATGGGGAGGCAATGAGTCCGAACAGAGGCATATCTTAGCAAAAGCTATAAAAAAGACTAATGAAGCCGTTGTAATTGCAGAGTAGTAGACCTAGCTCAACTGAGTACAACTCCAAGAGAACAGGTAGGATGGGTGAGAAGAGGAGATGGAGGGATGCTCAGATCTGTTGTCGGAGATCCGGTTTCCTCATTTTTCCACCGTCCGTACATATCACTGACCCTCTCTCTCTCTCTCTCTCTCTCTCTCTCTCTAC
>NW_006238919.1:4944311-4980077 GCF_000375325.1 Capsella rubella | reverse complement strand
GCCAATGCTAGAGACTATACGGCGATTAGCAATGACACGAATTTCATTGAGAAAAACCAAAGCAAGCAACCACCCATCAAAATTTACACCATATGTCCAGAAAGTTCTTGATGAAGAGCATGAAGATGCTGCAATCTGCACAATATGGCCATGCACTAGTGGAAAATTTGAGGTTGAAACTGGTTGGGATTCAGAGAGGGTAAACATGACAGATAAGACATGCACATGTTGTAAGTGGGACATAACTAGGATCCCATGTGTGCATGCGTATGGAGTGATCTTGAAAAGAAATCTTGATCATGATGACTATGTGTCAGATTGGTTTCTTACAACTCGCTGGAGAGGAACATATAATGAGGCAATGATCCCACTGAGAGGTGCTGGTCATTGGAGTCGCGGTGACATATCATTGGTGGGTATACCACCTGAACCACCACAACATGGACGAAAGAAGAAGCGTAAGAAACAAAAACGAAAGAAAGGACTTAATGAGTCTCCGTCCAAAAAGAAGAAGAACCAGAGAAAGAACTGAAACGAAAGATGCAAGAATCTCCAGTGACGACACAACCGAAGAGGACAATGCATTGTAAGAAGTGTGGTGGATCTGGTCACAATTCTCGGTCATGTGCGAAACGAGCCAGACGAGTTAGTCATTCTATTTATGTATCCTTTATTTGAGATGGGATTTACTTTCTGTACTTGCTGCTTTTGAAATTTATTTTTTGTTGTTTTCAACTGTTCAGGGACATGGAGAAGCTTGTGCAAGTCAAGTGGATCATCAAGAGTAGCTAGTGGAAATTAAGTGGATCAAGTGTAGCTTTAGTTAAGCTTATTTCTTTGGCACTCTTAAGAAACGAAGATCCATTTTAGCTTTCTTATAAGTGAATTATTGGCTTTTTATTGGATGTTATAGCTCTCTTTACGTACGTGCATCATTTTTTCATAAATATCATGGTTATGGATTACACTTTTTCAAATTCGGGTTCTGCTTTGTTTTTGTCTGCTTTAGATAATCGAATACATGATATTGAGAATTTTCATACCTTCTAAACTGAGTAAAGGCTTCATAACAAGTATCTAACACCAGGAGTTGGTCGAAAGAAATGAAGTTTTGGTTTAGGTTTAGTTTTAATTTAAACCGGTTTAGAAAAGGGATAGATGGAGTTGGTGATTAACGACAATGGGGTCATAACTCAAAATTAAAATTATGTGGGGATACAACTTGTTGAAGTTTTAATGTGTAGCTAGAGCAAGAACTAAAAGTTTTGTGGGGTTATAGACTTAAACGAAACTTTAGATGGGGCTACACCCCGACGTCCCTATTAATAGATGCATGGATTTAAACATTTCAATCGACCTAAATCACAAGAAACTAATCTAAATCAGTGATTTTATGAATGTAGTACAACTTAGTAGAATTTGATATAAATAAGATGGGTACAACCAATATTACTAGGTATAACTGGTACGAGTACAACTGGTACTACATATTATTACGAATTGGTACAGGTCGTACCATACACAACATTGATTATAGTTTGGGTGTTTATTATATTTCATAATACAATGAATAATATTTATCAGAAATTCATATTTATGATTATGAAGCATATTATGTAAAAAGAATAAATTCATGAAAAGTTATTATGCATTAGTTTCAAAAAGTAATTAAGGAAATTGTAAATAATTTTTATAATATTTACAATAAGAATTTAAGCTCTATTAAGAAATATAAACATGTTTTAAGTAGTGTTTGGTTTGATATAATACTTAACAAACGTTATTTTTTTAATTATTTTTGTTAAAAATAATATTATTGTATAACTAATATTTGTTTATAACCTTTTTATTATCATTAAAATTTATAATAGTTATACATAACTAGTTAAAGAAAAAATTGCAATTATAGATTTATCATATTCTTTGTTTCTCATCAAACACCTTATACTTTAGAAAACATTACTTAGATAGAGCACAATTATATGTTTATTCCTTAAACAGACAATTTTTTTTAATTCCTTAGATGTTTAGTGAGATGGGTGTAATTATAATAAACACCCTTGGTCATATTTCACTTAAAAATTGCTACGTCAGATCCGACATGTCACGTCATACCCGAAATTGCCACGTCATACACAAGAAGAAGACGAAAGGTCGCGTTACGGCTGAGTTATCAATCAACTTAAGTTTTCGCGGTATGTTTTCATGTTACGGCTGAGTTATCATATAAACTTATCTGGCTGAGTTATCGAAATTAACAAGCGGAGATGTGGCTGAGTTATGAAAGACATATTAAATTTAACAATAAACAAGCATTTTAAATTCAACAATAAACTTAATATTAGGGTATAAGGATATATATTAATGTGGCTTTGTAATATAAAAGATAAAATTAACACTAATATGCAAGATAGAATTGTATTACGTTAGTGTATTACACTATCTGCCTAGTAATGAGACAAGCATTTTAGGGTAATATCTCTTTGTAGTAAACCTAAGTCTGAAAAGGTATAAACACGAGCTATTTTAATTATATTCATTGTCACCATTGAATAAAAATGTTAATTTCATCTCATTTAAGTGGTGTAATAACATGAATGTTTGTATAATCTTATATTTCAAATTCGATGTTTGGCTGAGTTATTGAAGTGTAACAGCTGAGTTATTTTACATCGTTATGGCTGAGTTATGTAAATGTTATGCCTGAGTTATGGTTTTGAATTTGAGATTCGAGGTTTGGCTGAGTTATAGTTAGACAGATTTTGAGGTTTGGCTGACTTATCGTAAATTAAATTCGTGGGTTGGCCGAGATTAACCCAGACGACGTCGTTTATTGTTTCTTCTTCCTTATACACATAATCGAGAAATCAGAAGGGAGATTTAGGGTTCTTTCGATTTCTGGGTTTGCCAGCGATTTCTGGGGTTGTCTTCAATTTCTGGGTTCTAGTTCCCATCTTTTAATAATGAGCGACTACTCGTCGAGTTCATATAGTTCAGCACATGGTGCTTACCCTCTAGATCTTCCGACGAATTGCGGATGTTGGTGTGGTAACGATATCATCACATACATATCGAAGACAAAGGAAAACCCTTACCGTATCTTCTATAGATGCTCGATTGCTTTGAAGGTAGTAATTTTCATTAATTGTTTATTGCTAACATATGGGCATCGATGTGAATTTTTTGTTTTTTTGTTAAGTAGAGGCCGAATGAATCGCATTTCTTCAAATGGGTTGATGAGGCATCGGTTGAAGAAATTAAGATGGTCGACGAAAAGGTAAAGAGAATAGAAGAAGATGTGACAGACTTAAGGCATAATGTTACTCAAAATTTATATCTTCAAAAAGAAATGTTTGACAAGCTTGAGGAAGAACTGGGTAAGAAGCTTGAGGAAAAATTGATGAAAAAGATTGAGGATGATATGGGTAAGACAGCTTTTAGGACAATTTGTCTACTCTCTGTAATAGGAATCATAATTGTATGGCTATGGGAGAGAATGTAATTGTTGTTTGCATCATGTTTCATCATGTTTAGACTGATTATGTTGTAATTTGAGTTCTTTAACCAGCAATTTTAAGAGTTCTTTGTCATGTTTAATGAAACTGGGATAGGCTGAGCTCTGATTATGTTACGGCTGAGTTACGGCTAAGTTACAGCTGAGTTATGCAAAGTTACGCAATACGTTACGGCTGAGTTACACGGTAAGTTACGGCTGAGTTAAGAGTTAAATTATAATTAGCAATTATATAATTATATAAATATACGAAACACTAGTGTCGAATGATCAATATTAATGAAGAAGAAATAGGAAACACTATATATTAATTATATAGAAATACGAAACACTATATATTAATGCGTTGTTCTTGTATACCGATTAAGTGTTGATGGCCTAGTGTTTATGTAGTCAGTATAAAAGTGATTGGTTGGAGGTTCAAGCCTTGCTGTTGACATATTTTTAATTACCATCTAAGCGACCAAAATGACGTTGTTTTGCCACGTCATCAAGCGATGGATTTACGTGTCATTTGACGTGGAATCCACGTCGGCGGAGAGTTAACAGCGTTACACATTTAACACATTTTTGTATTATTCAGCACGAAATGAAATCTCGAGGTACTAAATTCAAATTTACAATAAGTCTAGGCATGATCTAGCAAAATGACAAGTCAACTATATGAAATTAACATACCTAGATAGTCCAGGTATGCAAAAGCCCATTTTCCATATAACATATATATATATATATATATATATATATATATATATATATATATTTGCAACAAATATGCAAGGTAAGATTTATAATTTTGAAAAAAACAAAAAATCCACAATTACAACCAATTCAAATTATGTGGTGCTAGTTATGACTAGAAACTAGTTTAGGGTATAGGAATATAACGATGTTGTTAGATAGTTTTGAAAAGTTTCCAACAAAGTCTAAATTATTGATGAATAATATGGTAAAATGATTGTATCATATTAAAACTTAGTATTTATATGATTTCATAACTTGATTATAACAACAAATTGACATAATGCATATTTGAGGTTTGTTTGACTTGTTCTATGTTATGGCTGAGTTATGAGTTATGTAACAGCTGAGTTATACGGCTTTAAAGGCAAGAAGTTTCAGTCGTTTATCCTACTCGTCTTTGCTCGCATATGATTGTCCTACGACGAGGTTTAGCTTAGACATCTCCACCCTTAAAGACTCTGAATTCCCAATCGATCCCACTTTGCCAAAGTAATGAGCTCTGTTTTGAGTAGGAGACGCTAAATCTTCATCGTTCTCCTGATGTTCGCCGTATACAGTAAAGTTATCATCATCAGATGACGCACCATCCGAGTCGTCAAAAACGTCAAATCGGGTTGAAAATTCGTCATCTTCTTCTTCCTCCTTTGCTTCTTCGTACTCTGTTTCATCGCCATTGACTTCATCTTCTAGGTTTTCACTATAATCATAACAGAAACCATCAAATCCTCTATCACCTTCTAGGTTTTCTACGGCTGAAGAAGCCGAACTGCGTGGCCGTTTCATCCTTCCATTCGATCCGTCCTTCGTCGTTAAATACATATTTCTGTTTCTTTGCCCAATTACCAGACACAACAATTAATTGAGCCGGATGATCCATGTACGAAAATGAAGAACAAAGGTGAAGAACTCAGGTGAAAAAGAAAAGAAAGAAAAAAATGAGGGTTTGAAGAGGGCGACCTTTCGTATTTCCCTCGTTGATGACATGGAATGATGACGTGGAATTATGCATTTGAAGTCGTAAGTCAGCCACCAAACAAATCTGTAATTCAGCCAAAATAAATTAGCCATCAACACAACTTAAATCAGCCACAACATGAAAAATATTTAAGTAATTACTAAAATGTTTTATAAGATGTCAAATTCAGCCGTAACGTCAATAAGTCAGCCGTAACCAAAAATAAGTCAGCCGTAACTGGAAACTATATGAGTAACAAATCTTTCGTCAATAAGTCAGCCGTAACATGGTTGAGTTTTCCGTTAAGTCAGCCAATTACGACTGAGTTATGTCTCTGAAACATAAGTGAGCCGTAACGACATTTGATAACTCAGCCGTTGTCGATAACTCAGCCAACCGGAGAAAGTTAAGTCAGCCGTATCGAAGACATAACTCAGCCAAACTTCTGATAACTCAACCATCAGACTATAACTCAGCCGTAGTGGCGGCTGAGTTATTAGCCGTTTTCTCATAACTCAGCCAGATTTTTATAAGTCAGCCGTAACTGTTGGCTGAGTTATGATCGTAAGTCAGCCGTTGGCCGAGAAGATCACAATGGATAAGCTCAAAAACTGATGAGGTTTTATTATCACTTATTGAAAGACAAGCTCTTGTTTGCTTGGCGCGGAAACGAACATCACACGCCTTATTGAAAATTTCAGAATCAACAGAAACATAAACATTTGGAAGTAAACCAACTACTGTAGGAGATGGGTGGCCCATTCTACTATGCCAAAACTCGTAAGCTTTCGCATCTTGAGCCATGACTAACGCAACCAACTCCATGCGGGAGAGACGATAGGTTCCACATTCACGATTCCCCGCTCCAATCTTCATCCTCGAAACGCGGTCCTGATGTACAAGGAATTTATCAGTCATTTGTACTACACAACGATTCTCATCAAGAAGATCCCACTGATAAAAGATCCGACTGCAATTCTTCCACATAAAAAATGGATTTCAAAATAAGTTGCGTTCCGAACACAATAGTACCCTCCATGTTGGATATTCTCTGTCTCCCATCTGCCATAATTACTACCACAGGATCCATGGTTCTGATGTTTGTAAGGATTTCATAATTTTCTGTGAGATGATGTGAGGCTCTTGTATCCAAAATCCAAGAGGGAAAAGAATACTTACCAGAGAGTTTTTCGTTACTAGAGCTTGCAACCCCATTAGCACAAGCATTTAGAAGCTTCACAAGGTTCTGCCACTGAATATTGTTGAAGCCGCTTACTCCGTCACGGTCCGAATCGGTGACCACATAATTAGCTTGTTCATGACTCATCGTGTTTGGAACATGAACTGCATTTGCGTAGCTTGGATTCCGACCATTACCAACAACGGGGGAAGAAGAAGAACCACGGCCCCTTCCTTGTATTGTTCTGCTTCTCAGTCGCTCTCCCCACCATTCCGGATAACCAATCACCGCAAAACAGCTATATGAAGTGTGACCTCCACTATGACAGTGCTTGCAGACACTCGATCCATCATCACTACGCACAAGAGGAGCATTTCGTGGTTTTTGATGAACAACATAGGCTGTGATTTCAGGAACATCATCACTCTTTCTAGCATTATTCCTCAAATCCTCCTCTTGACGCACCACATTATAAACTTCCTCCATTGGCTGAATTAGTGTTCATGATAAAAGGCTTGATCTCACTGTCATGAATGTTTCATCAAGTCCAGACAAGAAATCATGAACCTTGTCTTCTTCTCGATCTTTCTCCTGAAGTGTAGTCAAGTCGCACTCACACTTTCCACACTTCCAAACACGAAGAGACATGTGATTCGCCTTACTATCCCAAATCCGATTGAGCTTCCCATAATATGCTTCAATCGCGAGTCCCCGTTGCTTACAACAAGCCAGCTCTGCCTTAGCTGCTGAACACCAGGACCGTTTGTGACAGAAAAATGTTTCTTCATATGGTCCCACAAATCCTTCGCGACGTTGTGGTGAGAGATGTTGGAACGTAGAGACGGATCAACCATCATTCGTATCCAAGAAACCAACAGTGCCTAGATGGTCCACCAGTCTTCGAGATCGGCGGATCCTTCTGCTGGGCGAGCTATGGTGCCGTCTAAAAACCAAATTTCTTTCGTGAACAGAGAGTGGTCTTCAATCCACATGCCCACTCTTCATAGGTTGCTCCTTTCAACAAAGGAAGTGACATCACATCACCGGGATTATCCGCAGCACTCAAGTCGTATGGAGAGATTTTGCGTCTCACCTCGCTGTTTGTCGGGTTCGCTTCGTTCGCGTTCATCGCCATGTGCAATAGAAAAATCAAAGAGATGAAAAAATTAGGTTTCAGGCTCTGATACCATGTGAAATCAGAGGAAGAAGAGATGTGTAATATCTTTCTTTATTTCAGTTTGACAATGATTACATCAATATATACAATAGAAAGGCTCAATCACCAAGTCTAATTACCAAAGATTAAAGAAAACTATTTACTGTAATTGCTAAACATACGGATACGATTTGTAATATCGATTAATATCCCAATATATGTCTCAACCCATTTTACCCAGAATGACTTACCACGAGAGACTAGATGCCATATTAGATTTTAACAACATACATCCTTTGCCTCCTTTAATAACCTTACCCTAGTCCACCCTCACGCTTTGGTTTACAACCATCTTCCCATGCGATTTTTGCTTTATGTGAGTGTAAATCCGGTCTTCTCTATCTCTCCTATACACTGTCGTTGGAGTCCAAATACAACCACCCGGAAGTTACATATACTCCATAAGACCGACCATATAAGTACGTCCATGCTTATAACAAAGAGATAAGGAGAAAGTGAACAGCCATGTCTCAGGCCTCTACAGCTTAAAAAAAGTCCAGCTAGTTCTCCATTAAGCTGAACTGAAAAAGAAGCAGTGGTAACACAAAGCATGATCGAATGCACAAAAATAGGTGGAAATTCAAGAGTGGTAAGGACATATCTAAAGAATTGCAATGAATCGAATCAACGCCTTCGAAATATCTATTTTTATGGCACACCGTCCCAAGATTGAAGCTATTCGATCATCTTTAACCAAATCCGTGGCAAGAAGCAGATTCTCAATCAATAAACAATCTTTCACAAAAGCCTATTGATTTCCAACAATATCTTTGGGCATACCACTTTTAGTCTATTTGTTATGATCTTTGAAATAACCTTATAAATCACATTACAACACAAAATCGTCATTGTTATAAGCATATTTTCTCAACCACAAGGAATCTATGCACGAAACGACTTGGATAAGATGCTCAACTCAACTACAAAACTCCTCAAAGAAGAATCAAGTCAAACGGAGTTGAGACGAAGGAGTTATTGATTTTAGATATGCATCCATTCAACGAAGGATTCCAAATGGGCGAGAATGAATTGAGCTACAAACCAAGTTGTTGTACAATCTTGGTCCATGAGAGAAGCCCAACTAAGTGAATTCAGCCCAAAAAAAAAGGAAGGAAGATCAATTTTCGTCCATAACAAAACATCATTTAATTCTTTCGTTTTCTCTCTTACATGCACTTTAGAGTTTGAATTTCATCTCTCTTAAATAACAAAACATCATTTAATTCTGCATGTTGAACTATTATTATGGACGTTTTTGATATATTTTTTCCTTTATATAATGAGGTTATCTCATGAATAATAAGAATAAGCCTTTTTGATATTTTTGGAACCTTTTGAGAGTGTTTATCATTTTTCGTCAATGGTGTGTAATATCCATTGGTTTGGTTAATGGTGTGTAATATCCATTGGTCAATGCATGATCTGTCTTGGTGTGTCATATCCAGGAGGTCTTGTCGAGAGTGATTCTCATTGTCACCCTTGAATTCGTCTTAGTGTGTCATATCTAAGGGATTCAAGTTTGGTAAATCAAGAGTCTTTCGCAGCTCTTGTGCAACCATTCGCTCCACCATCCTTGTTCTTTGTGGCTTCACCATCTGTTGATCCTAAGGAATATATTTTCACCATCTTAGAGTGTCGAGTCTTCGGGAGGATCTAATCATTTCCGAAAATGTATTATCGGTCGAATAGGTCCTTACGGTCTAAAAGTTTGGAATCGAAAAATAATAAAGAATTAACTACAACATAGCATTTATGTTGACGCATCCATACGATTACTTTGTAGTTTTTTCAACAACAAAAAAATCGCACAACATCAAGAAAGCAACAAGTTGAACTGTAATGGTACAACCTAAAAACATTTCCCAGTTATTTCGAAATACATTTTTCCTAATATTATTTTCCTGAAATCTCTACAATATCTTCATAACAACTTTACTCCTTCAATGAAGATTATGATTTTCAGAAAATAACATTCACCTCCAATTCTTCTATAAACGTTAAAAAATATTTTTTGTTAAAATAAATTTAATAAAAACATGAATTAAAAAGAAAATAACATTTCTGCAGCACTTTTGAATAATTCATGTACTTTAAAACTATCTAGAAATCATGCCACTAGAATTTAATATTTAGTTAAAATTTTGAAACTTAATAATAAACATTTTTTTAAACAAAATTCCTAAAATCCTTCCCTAATAAATATAATACTATTCTTCTTTCCATCTTTTCTCAAAAATTTCCCCATTCCAACTCCAAGATGGAGTGATTAATAGGTGTTCTCTTTTCTCCCTATCCGATTCATTGAATTCAGTAAATCTCCATTGATTAGTCTATACTATGAAAGAAGCTTAAACTTCATAGCCTAGAATGAATAGACGCAGCTGAATAGATGCGTAAACACTAAAGGAGCTTTTAGAAGCAATGAAGATTTATAGAGTTTTTTTTTTCCTTTCTCTGTGGAGTTTTATAGGTAGAGTTTTTTTTTTCCTTTCTTTGTGGAGTTTTATAGGTCAAAAGTTCGGAATCTTGGGACAAGGATGATTACCTTTGTTTTTGTTTGTCATATAATTCGTTATATCTTTGCATCTATACTATTAATTGGAGAACACAAAGTGTATCCACACATACCTAAAAAAAAATATTAAAAAAAATGTGACTACAACCCTGTTGCAAAACATAAGTAATGACAGCAAAATATATTTTCCAAGAAAATAAAAATCAAAACTAATAGTAATAACTAACCAATAATCACGAAAATAATAATAAATTGGGGAACACAAAGTGTATCCAAACAGACCCCAAAAAATATATATCCCCTATATATTAAAAGAGAAGTACAAAAGGATTTATTACTTTTAACCCGGATTCAGAAATTGGATCTTTGAAATAAATGTTTATTTTCATATTAAATATCATTACATATATTTAGGTAACTATAATTGTATTATTTCCATATCTAATATTTGATTTCCTAATATTTCTCTAACTAATTAAAAATAATTCTCCTTTTAAATTTATGTGTTCTTATTTTAAATTTATTATATTACAATATATAATACAAATGTATAATACAAATTCAACATTTTTTTTACATATGTTGAAATTTTAATTTTCCAAAATAGACATATATTACTAGATTGAAAAAAAAAAAAATATGTACAACGCCGTTAAAAAAATGTTTTCAAATCTATTTTACATATAAACTTTTGTTCCCAATTTTATAATTTTAATTATTAATTTTGATTTTGTTTTTTTCTTTTCAAACTGAATATCAAGCATAAAATATTTTCTTATATTATATTTACTAAATCACTATATTTACTAAGAGTATATTCCATAAGTTTTTTAATAATTAAAAATTTAGTTAAATAAATCAATATTACAATTGTTATCATAGGAAAATTTGAATTTATGCTGTCACATCTATTTCAAATTTAAAAGCTAGGTTATACTCCTATATTATATGGATTTAACTTTTCTCATTTTTCAGTTATACTCATTTTTATGTCATGATTCAATTATATTTATTAAATTATACTTTTCTTTTTAAAATTAGTACTCATTTTATCATGATTCTTTTTAAAATACACGGGTCTTTACGGGTTAGTTCTTTTATTTGTTTTATTTAAATATTGTATTTTATTTTCCAATACACACTTTTCCCAAAGAATTGAAACTAAATATACATTTCGAAATAATAGTTACTGATACTGAAAAAAAAAAATAACATACGATAAAATACGCTAAAAATAACATAAATCCGAAAACATTCCTCCGCGCTGTAGCGCAGGTCCGAACCTAGTATATATATAAAAAACGTGACTACAATGCTCATTGATCATTGATCACCACGAGTGTATAAAAGCATGGTTATATACCCAAAGAAGTTGTCCAGTACGTAGGACAACAATAGTCTAACTATAATTCATCCAATAAAGTTCTTTTTCTTACTTCTCACACACACAAACTTCTTCTTTTCTTCTTACTATTCAAATTATACTTCAAAGCAAACTTAAAAATAACTATTACTTCTTCCAGTACAAAAAAGTACTATTCCAAAATTTTAAAACATGTGAAGTAAAAATGATATATTTACATACTTAAATCTAAAATTAACAATTAAGGCAATATTAAAATCTAACAAAACAAAAATTAGCAACCATAAAATCAAAGAAAAACAAATATTAACAACCAAATATTAATGCATTAAATATCTATTTGCAAAGAAAATAAAATCATTCAGCCAAAAAAATATTAAATACAAACCACCAAAAAAAAAACTTGATGAAAAAAGTTTCTAACTATGTATATACAAAAATATTTAAAAAATTAACTGGGTGTAGCCCGAATTTTCACCAAGTAATATATAAATTAAGTTTTTAAAATTTTGGTAATAGTAGTATTATGAAAAATGGTGAATAGCTCACAATGTTTTTGGTAAACGATAATTTAACATTACTAGATTTTCATAATGAATGTTTAATAACGATTTTTATAATGAATGTTTAATAACAATTTTTAAATATATATGATACAAAATTATTTTGTTCAACAAAAATCAATTTACTAACTTACAAAATTATCATCTTTTTTTTTAATACTTTGGATTTAACATTCTTACAATCAAATTTTAATTTTAATTTTATTTTGAAAATAAATAACCCTAATTAGTCTAAATTAGAAAATATGATATTCAATTAATATTGATTAAATATTTTTTTTTAATGTTATGATTTTAAAAATTTGAACACATGCAATATTTTTAGTTCATACGTGAAAACATAAATTTTAACCCGGTTTTTTACACGGACCCTTATTTAGTCATATATAAATCATGGTAATTATTAAGATACTAGATTGTGTACCCACGCGTTGCGCGGGATTTTAATTTTAAACCTCTTCTATCAATATTAATCTTTGAGCATAACTATAATCATTCAAATTTTAAAAGATAAAAGCTATATAATTAAACACTAAACTAAATTTTACGCGATATACAACATATATATTGTTGGCGATAGTGTTTTCTTGACAAATAAATGATTTAATATTATTACATGGTAACAAAGATTATTTTAAAAGATTTGCGAGAAGAGTATGTCTGACTTTAAATCTAGTAGTATGTCTTGAGTTTTGGAAAAACTCACTTCATTTCGCACGATAAATGAGATCTCAATTATTTCAAAATTTAGTCATATACATTATCTTTTTAAGTTATAGTCATTTCTATTCAATCGCTTTTAACTACTAATTCTTGTGATCTTCAACGATGCACTCGTTACCTCTCGACATCTAGTTTATTTCCACCTTCGATTAACTCTCATATAATATATATTGAAGTGTGAGTTGATTTTTAAGACATATCATAACAATATTTTCCTTAATAATAGTCCATTTTGAGTTAATAGCATTTGATTCAAATGATGTGATATCAAACTTGTTTTTCTTTTTGATTATGTTACAATGTTATAGTTCTACTTGAGAATAAGTAAACTTACTTTTTGAGATATGTTACACAAATTACATATCACTTTACGGCTTACATATCACTTTCTATATATTTTATTGTAGAACTCATGAATAATGTGATAATTAATTATTTATTATTTATCATAAAGTGTGACCTTTCAAATATTTTCGTTTAAGAGTATTTTGAATTGAGTTTAGTAATTTTTGTTTTTAGTTAAAATTTAATAATAAATAAAAATATGTAATATTTTTTTAGAACTTATGTTTCACTTTTAATTTATTTTTCCTCTTTAAAATTCTAAAAGTAAAATTACAAACAATTTGTATTATTCTACCATTCATTTAAAATTTACTTAAATTTTAAAACACATTACCACATTTAAAATTCCAAAGTATGATTATTTTAAAGTTTGTTGTTATTAAGAGTTTATAATTATTACTAATAAAATTTTCATAGTATTGGATTTACTATTTTAAATTTAATTTATTTTACATATTTATATTTTTAATTATTTATTTATTACCATGAAAAGAAATTCTATGTTAACATTACGTAAAATTATTTTTTCTTTATCTTTAAATTTTTATTAATTATAAATAATATATTATGCACTAAATGAATGTTAGGAAGTGAGTGAATTGTAGAGAGGATACGCTAAACCTTTTCGGACTGGATTGTAAGACCTATATTATCAGAATAAATGTAAAATCACCGAAACTTAGTTGGGGATACGAATCAATGGAATAAGCGATTATACATTTAAGTACTTAGGCATGGAGATATGAAAAGTAAGAATCTCATGAGAGATTATTAAATCAGAAAGAGACTGAGTTTCTGAATTCTGATAAACTGAAGGGGAAACGACATAAATCCGTAGAAGAAAGAACGTAAGTGAGAGACAGCGTAAACCTATTAACTTATTTGAGCTTATATTAAATTGGGCTAAACAATATGTTCCTTTTGTGTTACTTTTAATGTCATAGAAAATAAGCCGTAGATATAAAAGTGTTGGGGTTTAAATTATAAACTAACAGAAAGACAATAAAATGATGAACAGAACATATGAATTTAGATTATTTGTTGGGTTTGACAATAAAATTAGAAAAAATGCTGATGTTGACAGCTTTGGAGGGTGATGACAAAAAAAAAAGGACAGCTTTAGAGGGAGAAAGAACTCTCCCATTATATATATAGACTAGGTTGTGAACCCATACTACGCGTTGGTTTATTTGATATACTTTCGTATAAAATATATATGATTAATGATAGTAATAAAATATTATTTTGTAAGAAAAATTAAATTACTTTAAGACAAGAAATAATTTATGTCAAATATAGATTTTTAAAAATGGGAAAAAGTCTAAAAATTCGCCATCTAATATTTTTTTGGACGATTAATACATGTATTTTTTTAGTTGGATTAAAAAACTTCGTTAATTTAATTTTGTTATAAAAAGTCTTCGTTTATTTAACTTTTGGTAACTTCCTACCCGCGATCTCACACCAAAAATAAAATTCCAATTTTACCCCTACCATTTGAATTAATTATTAATGTTTAAATATATGGTATTAATTTTTAATTTCATTTGATAAAAAAAAATTGATAAAAATAAAATTTTAACTCAAAATTAATTTTATTGATATTATGTTTACTGTTATTAATTTATTTATAAATATAAAATACCAAATAGAAAGAAAATCTTATCGAAAAAACAATTAAAAAGGCGATTTTAAGGCGATTTTCACTTCTCATCCTTCCCCCGACGCTGGCCTCACGCCGGTGGTCGGAAATTTCTTCCGACGCCTAAAAAGAAAAAGAAGGCTATTCGCGGGGTGGTCCCTGGCTCCTCCAAATTTTCCACTGTCCATGCTCGCGCTTCAGCCCCCCCGGTCGCTAAGCCTCGTCTCTGCGATTCGTCCGCTTCTTCTCCGATCTCTCGCCAGCCTTAGTGTGCCCGGATCTGTCGCCGCCGGAAGCTGCTGCTCCAGGAATCTCTGTTGAGCCGGCTTCCTTGCTCTCTGTTCCCTCTTCAAATCTGGCGAAGCCGATTATGACCTCAGCCTCCACCGTCGATGGCACAGCCTCCGGTTTTGAGTCTTCAGTCGTCTCTCAAGCGTCCCCTCCAGTGAGTTCTTATGCCCAATCGACTGTTTCCAAAACAGACTTGGCCATCTCTGAAGAGAATACTCGGGCTCCGACAACCTCTCTTCACGGTCCTCCTGATCCTCCTTTGAAGTCTTCGGTATTTGCTGCTCCAGGAATCTCTATTGAGCCGGTATCGATTAAGACTTTGAAGGGTTCTGAGAATCATCCTACTGTCCCCCCTACCTCATCTTGGGTGGAAAAAGCAAAGGGTTCCTCTAAGCAGCTGAAGAAGCAAGGAACCCCATTTACATTACCCTCCGGGGAGCTATGTGTAAAAATCCCAAATGAAGTCATCGAGAGGAACAAGCGTTCCTGGGATTTCTTCATACTTGGTCAATTCTATTCCGACCCACCTGCGCAAGGAACAATACACAACATTGTTAATGGCATTTGGAGCTGGCAATACAGGGACATCTCTGTCTCGAAGATGGAAGGAAACACCTTCCTCTTTCGGATCCCTAACTCGTTCACCCGTCATAGAGTCTTGAATCAACGTCTGTGGCAGATTGAAGGCCAGACAATGTTTGTGGCAAAGTGGGAGCCTGGGATAGTGCCGGTTAAGCCTGAACTCTCCTCAGCTCCGATTTGGCTGGAATTGCGGAATGTCCCTTTTCAGTTATTCCATGAAGAAGGTCTCCAGCGAATCGCAAGCCTAGTGGGAAAACCAGAATGTTTGCATCCTTCCACTCAAAACAAGACAAACTTGGAGGTTGCAAAGGTATTCACCTTCATTGATCCTCGAAAGCCTTTGCCCGAGGCGGTGAATGTCCAGTTTTATTCAGGAGAAGTCTGCAGAATCCTTGTCTCAAGCCCTTGGATGTCTCCTGTGTGCGCCCATTGTAAAGAGATTGGTCATAGCTTGCGTCATTGTAGATCAGCCCCTATCACCTGCAAGTTCTGTTCATCAACCGTTCATTCCTCTGAGAACTGTCCCAAGCGAGATGGGAAAGCTATAAAAACCAGGAGAAATCAAAGAAGAAGGAGATCTAGAACCCCTGGCCTAGTCGTCCATGCTACAACTGCTGAAGCTAAAGGAAAGCCTTCCCCTAGTCAAGCTTGGCAAGTTAAAGCTTCCTCTGATGACCCATCTCTTGCTGCTATTAGCACTGTTGTTGATAGCAGTGGCACTGCGGTTAAGTCTACCCGCGTGACAGATCATGGTGGGATAATAGTGTCTGGTGGTATCAAGGAGTCTGGTTGTGTTGCAGAGCTTGGTGAGTCGAGCAAGTCAGGACCGGCTTGTGTTGTGTCTAAGACACTTAATCTCAGGCTTATATGGCGTCTTTTTGAGAATAACGATTCGCTGTGGGCGGAATGGCACCATCATCACCATCTCAAAAACTGTTCTTTTTGGTATGCAAATGCCGCTGCAGGTGATGCATGGACTTGGAGAATGTTGGAAGTGGTAAGAGAGCTTCATTTTTGTTTGATCACTGGACCTCTCTTGGCCCCTTATTCAAACGCTTGGGGAACATCGGCTTAAGGACTTTGAGGATTCCGAGGAATGCAAAGGTGGCTGAAGCGTACTCGGGAAATGCTTGGAGACTTCCTCTCACGCGATCTGCGGAAGCGACCTCAATTTTAGCCCATCTGAGAACACTTCCCAGCCCGACCAGCACCAGCCATGAGGACTCTTATCAATGGTGTGTGAATGATGTTGCTTGTCAGGGTTTCTCAGCTACCAAAACTTGGGATGTGCTGCGACCTAGAGTACAAGAGGAAGAGTGGACTAAATCGGTTTGGTTCAGAGGTGCAGTGCCCAAATATGCTTTTAACATGTGGGTGAGTCATCTTAACAGGCTGCCAACGAGACAAAGGCTGGTCGCTTGGGGACAAACCCGATCGGATGCTTGCTGCCTTTGCACTGTGGGTTCTGAGTCTACAGACCACCTACTGCTTCAATGTGATTTTGCAGGTCAAATTTGGAGAATGGTATCAATAGGATCTCCCCTCGCCAAAGGTTGTTCAGTTCTTGGGCTGAACTTCTTTCCTGGACTCGACGATCATCTCCATCAGCTCCCTCTCTCCTTCATATGGTTTCCGCACAAGTTGTAATCTACAATCTTTGGAGGCAAAGGAACAATGTCTACCATAACTCTGCGAGGATTGCTCCGCCTCTTATTTTCAAATTGGTGGACCGTGAAGTTAGAAACATCATCTCCTCTCGTCGCCTCAGAAAGCGTTGGGATGAGTTAATGTGTTTGTGGATTCGCTAATCCTTATCCTTGTTGTTTATTATTGTGGCCTTGTTTTTATTTTTTTGCCATGGCTGCTTTTGCTAAGGTCTTGCAGTTTGTAATTCCTACTCTTCATTATATATGATAGTTACATGTTTAGCAAAAAAAAAAAAAATCTTATCAATTTATAAAATTTTAAAGAAAATGTAAATACAAAAATAAATTATTGAAAAATTTCCAATCAATTTTTCTTACAAATTAATAAATCTATATCCATTACAAACCTTTTTAGGTTATTTCAAATTAGTTTTGCTTACAAGTTTTATATTCTCCAATAATACTAAAGTAATCTTTGTATTTTAAGATTTTGTTTTTATTTTTATTTATTTTATAACTAAATAATAGTAGTAAAACAAAAGGGAAATTGTCAAAATAACACTAAAATGAATATTTTCCAAAAATACCATTATAAATTTTATACCAAAATATCATTATAAGTTTTATTTTTCAAAAAATACCACTAAAATACGTTTTCTTCCAAAAATATTGCAAAAATTAATCTATAGTTTTTAACATTCCAAACTAATTTCTAAATCCTAAACAATAAATCCTAAATATAAATAGTTAAAAGTAAAAATTACTACCATAATATTTAAACATTAAAAATTAATTTAAATGGTAGGGGTAAAATTGGAATTTTATTTTTGGTGTGAGATCGCAGGTAAGAATTTACCAGAAGTTAAATAAACAAAGACTTTTTATAACAAAATTAAATTAACGAAGTTTTTTAGTCCAACTAAAAAAGTACATGTATTAATCGTCCAAAAAAATAATAGATGGCGAAATTTTAGGCTTTTTTCCCTTTTAAAAATTATAAAATCAGTTGTGTTAAGGAATCAAATATGATAACAGAATCATGAATCAATCTTTTACTCATATTTAATTGGCCGTAAACACCTTCGTATTTCTTTTCACATTGATCGTTTCATACTCTTCATATACCTTTTTGTCAATTTCATTTTCGATCTTTCATGGTTATTATCATCGTTACATTCACCGTCCGCTTCTTCGTCATACTATTCTTCTTCCTCTTATTTTCCTCATCATCTTCTTAACTTTATACCAGATCCTCTCCATCTTCTTCTATGTATAACATTCATTATTATGTGGTTAAAAACAAAGAAAGAAATATAAAACCTTAACCAAAAAATAGCTCCATAAGCCTACAAATTAACTACAAAAAAAATCGTTTATTTGACCTTATGATCTCAAAATTCAATTCCTTTCTACCAGAACTTTGTTCCAAGTTATCATAATACTTCTACCAAATTTCAGATTATTTTCAATGACAGTACGTTTGTTTGTTACATGCAAGGAAACTTGTTTGATATTAAACTTTAATAACGAAAGGTATAGAAAATCAGAAATTTTCTCGAAACAGGCCGAAGAAACCAGAGACCTTACCATCACATGTAGATAAATTACGTTCATAAAACTGTTTAAATCTATATTCAACCTCAAGACATTAATACCAGAAACCTCATCAAGTTCAAAGCCAAACATTTGGTATTGAGCGATCAAAGCTTGTTCTTGGTGGTTCAAGGCTAGAGAAAGGTTGATCTGTGGTGTTTGGTGTGTGGTGTCTGTGGAGATTGTTTTCACCCTTACAAGTCCATGTTCGTTGCTGTTCTCTCTTGTCTAAGAGGTGAGTGCATGACTAGGCTGATCTAAGCAGTTTTGATGCATATTTTGAGTGTTTCCTCTGATTGATGATTGATTTTTGTGTTTGTATGCTTGTTTATGTGGTATGGTGTCTTGGTACGAGTCTGGGGAGGTGATAGATCGGGCATGGAGTTCTGGAGTTGGTGGATCCGTCGACGAGAAGCGGCTGGAGCGAAGTTAGGGTTTCGGTGTCGCTCGACACCAATGGAGGGTGTCGACACCAACTTTCTTTCTCGCGAGGATGGTCGCGAGTGTCGAGCGACACCAGCGGATGGTGTCGATCGACACTACTCGTCAGAACGGGTCATGTTGTGTTGTTTTGTGTTATATTGGTGGTTGTTTGAGTTAATACTTGGATGTGTTCATTTCTACTTGTGTGTATAGCCAGTGGTGGGATGATTACCTCACTAAGTATTTATGAAATACTTATGCATCTCTTTCTTTGATGCAGGTAAAAGTAAAGTGTGATCCGTGGAATCATGGCGAGGAGAGAAGGATGATCTAGGCGCTCATTGGTGTTTTAGATTATTGTAGGATTTGTTAGGATGTTAGAATGGAACTTAGAAGGATGTTAGGATGATTAAGTTTCTGGAATAACGTTGGTTGAACATGTTGGTTTAATGGAATTGTTTAATTGGATTTTTTTTTATTAAGTCTTCCACTGATTACGTTAATTGGTTTGTGTTAGTGAGATTGTCTGGTTTGCTTTAAATGGGTTAATCCGGTTTGCATTTTAAAATTAAAAAAAAAAAAGGATGGGTTCTTTCAGCCATTATCAGCACCCTACAAAAAGAAAAAATTTACTTTTAGTTACATTAGAGAGTAGTACTATTTTCAATGTAAGCACTCAGATTTTGCTGACTAAAATAGTGAACATATATAAGTCTATGAATGCCCCTACATACTATGTTAAGTATTGTATTCAGTAGTTGATTAACATCGTTGTCGAAAAATCTCATTGGAAACGTGGAGGAGAGACATAATAAATCTGCATAAGTGGTTTATATTATTGTATGTGATAATATGTTACATAACTTCATTAAACTTTTATAGGTAGATAACATATTCAGTAATGGGAATTATAGGAATGAGATTACAAACCTCTAACTTTTCTTGGGTTCACAGTAGTAGCAACATTTATTTGTTAGAAACAAAAAAATACAAAAACTAAACCCACTGAAATAAACAAATTAGCGGATAAACACACTAAACCAAAATTCTTAATTCTTTATCGATTTTTCTTTCCGTTTGGATCCTTTGTCTACTTGTTCGACATGTAGTTTTAGTCTCGTTCACAATAGGAACACCAATGGTTTTAGATCAAAGATCACATGATCTATAAACCCAAAACATAAACCGAAATAAGCAAAATCAACAAACACAATATATATTCATAGTAAAATAATAAAAGCTCACAGAATTTAAAAACCAAAAACAGAGAATATATCCTCGGGAGAAGAAAAAAAAATCATAACGCATAATAAGAAATTTAATTATAGAAGAACCAAAACAATATGGAAACCATAATAACAACATGCACTACCTAACTAACCTAATTATTTGATATCTAATGTTGTAGCACAAGCTCTATATTTATATCTAAAAATATAGGGCAAATCGCCATAGTAATTTCTAAAAATTTAACATTTTCATTAGAAATTGAACATTTTAAAAATAGAAATGTTCTCGGATCAATTATTCACTATGTATTTTAGTGTTTATTTTTCATTTTTTATAACTTTAAAATCAGAGTTTTCTAATGTTGTATCCCAAGCTTCTATATTTATAGCTAAAATTATAGGACAAAGTGCAAAACGCCATAATAAGTTTTAGAAATATAACATTAACTTACATATTAAATGTTTTCTTTATTTTCGTTTATAAATTAATAATTTTTTTAATTAAAATTTTCTGTTTTGATTAGTTTTATAACATTTATTTATTCTGGAAAAAAAGAAATATTATTTTTAATTTATGTCTATATATTGTATTTTTTCTTTTTTACAAATATATTAATATAGAAAACAAATATAATTTTGAAATGTTAACTAATGATTTGTCGAACAGCGATTCGTCGTCTAAAATCCTATGTGGACGCTCTCAAAAGCTTATAGCCTCAACTTTTATCTTATTATATAAAGTTAGGTTTTCAAAGTTAGTCATTAACAAGATTATGACATGTGTTAATTGAATTGATAAGAGGTTGATATGTGTCAGATAATTAGTGGTAAGAAATTATATAAATTAATTTTCAAGAAAAAATGCAAAATAAAAAGAAGAAAATAAAAATTTAGAAAATTTAACAATTACTTAGTAGTAATCCTAAAAGAAAAAAGATAGTAATTATAAAATAAATTATTAATAAAAATAATAAATATTAATTAGGTCTAAGGAATAAAAAAATTAACAAATAAAAAAATACAATAAATTAGTTAATTATAAGTTAATCTTAGAAAATATTTTCATTATCGCGAGTATTATGTAATATTTAAATATTTTATTCAGTAAGTTAATCTAAATAAGGTAGTCATTAATGTGATATGTGTCAATTGTACCGATAAGATATTGACATTTGTAAATTTAAGATATATTAGAATATTTTAAATTAAATTTATAAACCTATCATAAAATAATTCTACATAAGTTATTTATATAAAAGTATACCTAAATATAATGGATTTTTAACGTTCATTCAAAAATTCTTATTATGTAAAACTTGGTTTTCAGAGTTACTAACTCACGTGATTGTGATATATGTGAAGTAAAACATTAGATGCCGGAATAAGACACATCTAATTCTTTAAAAATATAGATAAAAATAGAAAATGACAAAAACAAATCAGAAATTTTTACTTATAATTAAATTGTTAACCTAATTTTTGGTTATGTCAGTTTGGGTTTATCAAAGAGATTAGGGTTTAATATTTACTATTAAACGAGATTATATGTCAATTTAGTTTATAAAGAAGGATTAAAGTTTAGTTTTTACAACTAAACATGTTATATGGTTGCCTGGTTTTATAAATGAGGATTATGGTTTAGATTTAACAATTAAACAAGGTTTTATGTCAATTTTTAGGTTTATAAATAAGGAGTAGAGTTTAGAGATTACACAATTTATACAAGGTTATTTATCTGTTTCAATTTATAAAAGAGGATTAAGATTTAGATTGTACAATTAAACGAGATTATAGGTTTAACAAAACAAAATTATTTATTAAATGTTTTTACTTTTTTTTTTTTTTAAACACTTCAGCAACTTTATTAATAAACCAACGTCAAGGAAAGAAGAACATGATTGATAAAGGCAGAGGAACTTGTAAAAAACTAAAAAATTCCAGTCACCAAGCCTCAACCGCTACCCCGACGTTCTTCCTCAATCCTATCCAACAACCAAGCCGGGCCGCCCAAAGCAACATATGAAGTGAGGCGTCCATCTCTTGTCACACTCTTTGCAATGTCTGAAACTAAAGAATTGGCTTTCAAATGTGACAACTTAAACTTCACCTCTCCCATGGACTGTAAAAGCTCAGAAATTCTTTTTAGTTGAGCCCGATACTTAGGCCAAAGCAAAGGAGATTCAACTGCGGAGATCGCTGCTCTACAGTCTGACCACAACTCGCAAGAATTCACATGTAGATCCTTAAGACTCTGCAAGCACCAATGAACGCAACTTAGCTCAGCAGAAATCCTATTCACTCGCGGAAGGAAAGCATCTCTTGCGTAGAACATAGCTTCGCCTTCATGATTCCGGAGTAACCAAGCTCCTCCACATAAGGATCGGTCATTCACCCATGAACAATGGATGTTACATTTCAAAACTCCCAAAGCTGGTCGAGACCATCTCGTCGCACCAAAACCAGCTCGACTAGCACCTATAGATACCTCTGATCGAATAATATGCTGTTGAGAGGCCCATTCTTCAGCATTGTTTACAGCGGTGGCGAGCACAATATGATGATCTTGCGCCTGACCTGCAAAAATAACACCATTGCGAGCTTTCCAAACTTCCCAAAAGATCCATGGCATTGCGACCTTATACTGCAAAGCGAGCTCATTACTCTCCAAAAGGTTAAAAACATGTGTGATGATTCCAACAATGTCATCCGTGAACACATGTCCATGTAATGAGGGAGAAATAGTACTCCAAACTCGACTGGCTAGAGAACATCCAAATAAAACATGCGATATCGTTTCCTCCTCCATATTGCACACTTGACAAAGGGAGTGAACCGACAGTCCATGTCTTCGTAAGCATTGTGTCACAGCCAACGCAAAAGATAGCACTCTCCACAAGAACATTCTAATCTTAGGTTCAGTATGCAATCCCCAAACCCGCTCTTTAACCTTGTTCACTAAACTATCGGTCTCCGATGGTTTTTTCAATTTCTCACTCTCACGAGTAAGTAGCCAATGACCACTTTTGACAGTGTAGTTACCATCAGCCGTAAATGTCCAAACGTGGCTATCCTTAAGATGAACAGCAGGTGGAAAGGAGAATATTCTACTAACATCACTTGAAGGAAAAAGTTCATTTAGCCTATGAACATTCCAATCTCCTGCAGCAGTTATAAGAGAAGATACTCGTAGCCTCACATCAATAAAAAGCTCTTTATTACAGGGTCTTCTCGAAGGGTCATCCACTATCCACCTGTCAATCCATACAAAGGTGTTACTTCCATCACCAATGGATCTCATCAGCCCTTTTTCCAACAGTTCTCTACCAAAAATAATGCTACGCCAAGCATAAGAAGGTCGACGTCCCACTGTAGCCTCAAGAAAAGGTTTATTTGGAAAATAAACCTCTTTATAAAACCTTGCTAATAAAGAAGAGGGATCGGACACTAGTCGCCATGCTTGTTTTGCTAGAAGAGCTTGGTTAAACCGGCCAATATCTCGGAAGCCCAAACCACCACACTTCTTTGATTGACACATCTTCTCCCATGAGACCCAATGCATTTTATGTTTACCCTCCTGAGCATTCCACCAAAACTGACTCATAGCACTCCTTAGCTGTTTACATTGATGCTTAGACAGCTTAAAGCACGACATAGCATAAACCGGTAACGCCATAGCTACAGATTTTAAAAGCACCTCCTTTCCCCCTAAAGAAAGTGTTTTTTCAAACCAGCCACTAAGTCTTGACTTCAAGCGATCATTAACATAATTCAGTATATCTCTCGTTCAACCACTAAAACATTCAGGGAGGCCCAAATACTTCCCTGCTCCACCCTCTTGTTCAATACCAGAAAATAATCCCAGGAGCCGTCGCATATAAGGATCCAACCGCTTCCCAAAAGTTATCGAAGATTTCTGAAAATTAATCACTTGTCCAGAAGCTTTACCATATAATTCAAGGCACTGTAAGAATGATGAACACTCCTTGAAGTTAGCTTGGCACAAAAACAAACTGTCGTTAGCAAAAAGCAAGTGTTGGATCGCCGGACAAGAAGAGGTAAGTTTCATTCCTGTCAACCTTCCCTCACATTCTGCTGTATTCATAATGTGCACTAATGCTTCAGCACATAGGATAAACAAGAAAGGAGACAGCGGATCTCCCTGCCGTAGACCTCTTTCTGGTTTAATAAAACCATAAGGAGTACCATTAATAAGAACCGAATAAGAGACCGTAGTGACGCAGCTCATTATCCATTTAACCCATCGGATATCAAAACCAAGCCTGATCAATAATTCTTCCAAGAAGGACCACTCTACTCTATCATATGCTTTAGACTTGTCGGTCTTGATTGCCATAAACTCCTCATCACACTGTGCATTCGAGTTTAACGCATGCACCAACTCATGTGCTAGTAGAATGTTGTCTGAAATCAAACAAATTTGAGTAAAGTTCCATTCGGCTGGTAATGATCCAGACTCAAAGAATTGTTTAACCTCTGATATAACTTGAGGACCAACTATATCCCAATAGGTCTGATAAAAACAGCCTGACATGCCATCAGCACCCGGGGTGCTGTCACCTCTGATATCAAAGGCTGCTCGTCGTATCTCTTCACTCGTAACAGGCTTGAGTAACCCGTCATTCATCTGAGAAGTCACTCGTGGTAGCAGCCCTTCTAAAGCTTCAGATATGTGAGCCGGCTTTGTACTTGAGAACAGGTTCTGAAAATAGTCAACAGCAATATCACCTTTGGAGCCTTCAGAAAACTGTTCAACACCCGAATCATCCTTGAGAGATAAAATTTTGTTTTGAGCTCTTCTTCTCTGCACACTCCCATGGAAAAATCGAGTAGTTTGATCACCTTCACCTAGCCACTTCTCTTTACTTAATTGTTTCCAATAGAGCTCCTCTTCGCGATAAGCTTCTGCTAATTCAAACCGTAGACTCCTCATAACTGAAGATCCGGAATTAATTTAGCTCCTTCCTCCTCTAAATCAAATATTAACTTGGTGATCCGCTCCTTGGAATTTTGATTAGTGTCCTTTTTCCAAACAGAGATAGACCGACGAAAATTTGCAATGCGACTCAAAATAGATACATGATCAGTACCCTCGCTTCTAGTCCAGCCTTCCCTTATCACCTCAGCAAATTCCGGTTTATTAGTCCACCTCTTCTGAAATAAGAACCGGCCTCGCTGAGATGTACTTTCATTGACAAAACGGGTAATGAGAGGACGATGATCAGAGCCAATCCTTTCCAAGTATTCAGCTTGAACTCGGGGAAATAGTTGAAACCATGCTGCATTTCCAAGAGCTCTATCCAACTTACACTGCACCCAAACTCGATTACGTTCTCCTGCCCAAGATAGATGATTACCAATACTAGGAACTTCCCGTAAACGACAATCACTTATCATATTCCGAAATGAAAAGAAAGATGATTCTGCCCGTGCTGGTCCACCTAGCTTTTCAGAATTATTAGTAATCTCATTAAGGTCTCCCAAAACTAACCAAGGCTCATCTCTGGACACACCCAAACTTATTAAGTTATCCCAAACTTCTTGACGACGATGTGCAGCTGGATCTCCATAGACACAAGAAACAAAAAAGGATATAGAGCCGAGTGTGACGAAGATGTCAATGATGCGAGAATCAGCACGAAGGACATCAACCACATAAGAAGACTTCCAAAACAGAGCCAAGCCTCCACTCAGACCCACCGGATCCACCACATGCGCATGATCATATCCTAAAGATTGTTGTACTGCCAAAACGTGATTACTGGAGTTTTTAGTCTCCAGGAGGAACAAAAAGTCCGGAAAATGTTCACGACGCATTTTCCTCAGCATAGGAATTGTCAAGTTGCCCCCCAAACCTTGACAATTCCAGCTCACAAAGCTCATTAATGATTCGGCGGTTCCTCATGCGGAACCACCTCTTCCTCAATGCGCTTAGCAAGCTTTGATGTAATCATAACTTCCTCTGTAGCCTTCCTTTTAGCTGAATTAGCCTCGTTAGTCTCTTCTCTTTGATTATTTTGGCCATTAGCTTTTGTTTCCTTCACCTTTTGGGCCTGTCTTCTCCACTTATTTGGTCGTTTTCGCTTCTGAAAGTATTTTGGTTTTGCTCCGGTAGAACCAGCAGAAAAGCTTGGTCTTAAATCCGTAGAGTAATACTCATTTGCAGAGGCTGTAGCAAAAGTAGCCGAGAGGGAGCACACAGGATGAGGGAGTCGCGTCATTGCTTTTCCAGACCGAACAGCTTCAACAATGTCATCCCCAGAATTGGCCGTGGAGCTTACCTCTTCAAAATCAAACACCAAACCTCGTCCCTTGTTTACATCTGTTGTAAATTTTGTAGGCTTTTCAAGTCGTAACAACGTCTGTTGTCCATTAGGATCTCCTTCCAAGTCCCATACCGACTTCCTTACTCTCTCCATATGAATTTTACGAAGTTGAGGGTCATTCACAGAGAGGTATTAACGCATCTCGTCTAAGACAGCTTTGGCAATTTTTGGTTTTCCGGAAACTGGATCAATCCCTACATCATCATCTGTTAAAACTCCAAACTGAGGGTCATCTTTGCTTATTCTTGGAATCAAACGACTTGGAATGGTGGAAGCACTTTTCCCCCTACCGTAGCAATACATTGCCGGTTCGAGGGATTGAGAGGGCACCGTTCCTTATCATGTGTTAACCTTTGGCACTGATAGCAGCGGCGACGAATTCGTTCATACTCCACACCAATGGTAACTTGTTCACCTGACGGAATTTGAAGCAGACGAGAATTCTTCAGGGGTCTCCTCACATCAAATAAAACTCTGACCCGAACATAGCCTTTGCTTCGCGGTTTCAATGGATCAAAAGCCACATCCGTGACTTGTCCAATATGTGCTACAATCGCCTTGATAGTATCCGCTGTGTTATGATTAACTGGAATATTACGCAGCCAGATCCAAATTGGTAGCACTTTCAAATAATCATCTGGTGGCTTCTCCACCCATCTCTCCAATGTCAGACTCCAATCGTTAAATGTCCATGCACCAGCATTAAGCACAGTTTGCAATTCTGTTTCAGAATCGAAAATAAATTGGAACTGATCGTTGGAAAGAGCTATTCCTCTAGCCCTATTATACACTCGCCAAAGGCGAGGCATCTCATGGATCAAGTTGGACATCTTCTGATTTTCCGGACACAACAACTTGCCAATGATACTGCATTTGTTACGAACACAAGAACTGAACTCGGGCAAATTCTGTAAAACAATCGGTGTATCCTCCTCCAATGACATCTCTTGCAACGCCTTATCAAGAGCATACTCCATCAGTTAACCAATCACTCACAATCGCACAAGAAAAATTCAAGGTGTCGATGGAGAGAAGTAAACACCGGCTGCGCTCAAGAACACTTAGAACTAGGGTAAAATCTTCAAAAGATACTCAAAGATATTCAAAAATCTTTAAAAAAACAGATAAATCTCTCACGAATCCGGCGAAAACATAAAAATTCCTGGTTATGAAAAGCTTTTCTACTAAAGTTGAAACCCTCTAGTTAGAAAAGAAGTACTTAAGCCTTTTCTTTTTTCTTTGTTTTTTTTACTTTTTTTTTAATATGTTATAATTGTTTAATTTTTAATTTATATTGAAATGTAATATGTCATAGAGCAATCTCATTGGCTAAAACAAGAAGGGTGAATAAAAGAAAACTTAAAAAAAGACATTGTTAACTTAAAATAAGGATAATAAAAGTCAATATAATTCGTAGTATAATGATTTTTTAAATATTATGTTCTCCAAATATGTAATTTTGTATACTTTCATATTTTAAAAAATAATAATGCTTATCTCAACGACACTATAACGCATTTTTTTGGATTGATGTTAATTTGTAAGAATTTTCCCATCAAATTTTGTATAATTAATTAAGTTTAAAAATAAAATAAATTGCAAAGTAAAAAAAATATGCGAGAATGATTTTGTAAAACAAAAATTGGAAGTTAGGAAATAAGATTTTTTAGGATAAGGGTATAATCATGTTTAGAGTATAATATCTAAATTAAGTGTTTTGATAAATTTGGTAATAGTAATGTTATGAAAAATTGTGAATATTTCATAATTGTTTTGGTGATCGATAATGTAACATTACTAGATTTTTATAATGAATGTTTAATAACGATTTTTATATATTTATGATACATAAATAATTTTGTTCAACCAAAAAGAATTTAGTAACTTAATAAATTATCTTTTTCTGAATACTTTGGATATAACATTCTTACAATAAAATTTTAGTTTTAATTTTATTTTTAAAATAAATAGACCGTCTATTACACGGGCCCAAATCTATATTATAAAATATGATATTCAATTAATATTGGTTAAATTTTTTTAGTGTATTGATTTTCTAAATTTTAAGACATGCAATATTTTTAGTGCAAACGTAAAAACATAAATTTTAATTACGCGGACCCTTATCTATTATAGTATAGATTATACTTTACATATTGGTAATGGTATTAGTATAGCTCGAATAAACGAAAAAATAGCAGTTTTAATTCTTAACTTGAAACTATTAAATTTCTTTATTATAATAAAAGATATTTTGCTTAAATATACTCTCCATAATATATTATACTATTTAGTATCTACAATATATTTTGCAAACCCTAAACCACGACTTCGCTGTATTATGAGGATGAAGAGAAGAAGACGACCGGAGATGAGAATTCCTTCTATGGATGTGGTGACGGAGGAGATCCTTACGAGACTGCCTGCTAAATCCCTTATGAGATTCAAGTGCGTCTCAAAACTTTGGTCATCCCTAATCAGCTCACGATATTTCAGCAACCGTTTCCACACGGTCCCGTCTCGATCGCGTCCTCGACTTTACATGTGTTTGAAGGATCTCAATGACAGCCATAACTCCGCAATACTATCATTGGCTCCAGACATTAAGTCTTCTTGCTTTGTAGTTGACAACGATCTGACCATCCCACGTCTGGGATGCTACATCTTGCAATATCTTCCTGGCTTCATATGTTACACCTCTTGGGGATTGCCGCGGATCTATAACCCTGCTACCAGACAACTTGTCACCTTCCCCACCGCCATACCTCCAGAAGAAAATAAAATCGTCTCTTACTATTTTGGACACGACCATGTTAGCGACCAGTACATAGTGGTATGCTCAACTGGTGTCAGATTGAGAAATTTTCAAGAGATGAGGTCAGAGCATCGGGTCTTTGTCCTAAAATCTGAAGGGAGAGGATTTTGGAAAACGGCTGCTCCAACGTGTCCAGATGACTTTCATCCTCACATCCCGACCAGAGGAGGAGTGTGTATCGATGGTGTTATATATTACCTGGGTTGGACTGATTCGTATAATTCTGTGCTTGTGAGTTTCCACATTAGATCCGGAGACTTTAAAATGATAAAAGTACCTCGCAGGGACGGAGATGAGCTGCCTGGAAGGGTCGAAAATGTGAGTCTTATAGAGTATGGTGGCAAAGTAACTCTCATTGTCCAAACCGATCTTAGAGAAAAAGGTAGACTGGATTTATGGACTGTGGAAGATGCCGGGAGCAATAAATGGTCGAGAAGGACTCTGGTTTTGCATCCTTCTCAGCTGTATTTAGTCAATAACAACATTAGATACAAAGTCAAAGGTACAACTCAAAATGGCAAAATTTTCTTGATACCACATGGTTTGATTTCTCCCTTTCACATTCTCTCTTATGATCTTCAAAGAAATGATATGAAAAAGATGGAAATCAAAGGTGTACCTGAACACTGGTTTAGCAAGGCCAAATTGACCGTTACAGTGATGTTGATGGATCAGAGTGAGCGTCTTTCTAACGTGATGCATACGGGATCAGAGTGAGAGTCTCATCATGTACATACACACTTGAATAAATCACTGCTTTCTACCTCTAATGCATGTTTTGTTTAGACTAAGATCACAGTTTAATTTCTATATCCCTTAATATATTCGTTATTTTTATATGATATTTTATTGATTTTGTATAGTATATGGTGTTTTCTTGAATTCATCAAGTAATCTCTCTAGAAATAAGCCACTTCCATTAACATCCTCAAGGATCTCAACTTGTCTGTCTACACTAAATATTGATTTTCTTTGAACCTGGAAAGCTATTGATAAACATTTCACAATTTGGGACGCACAAGGGATTCAAGACAAAAAAATTACAATGATGAAATCTTACTTTCGCTTCAATGAAAAGTTCCTAGAAGATTGTTCTTGTTCAACTGTCTGAAAATTCAAAAGAACAAAACACTAAGAATTTCAATATGAAACAAAAGAATCAATGTGAATCTGTAGAGATTCACAGGGAGTTGAGTTCTCCAAGTGCAGCTGGGGGATTAATCTTCTCATAACTTCTAATCGTATCAAGAATTGGTTACAGATTGCAGAACAAGAATTGACATAGCAAAGACTATAATAACTTACACATAATGTAGATTCTCAAGAACATTGTATAGATCATTCAATTCATTCTTTACAACAACTCTTATCCAAAGACATCATTGCTCATTTTAGACAAACAAAAGGAAGAAAATTCAGATTAAAAGAACCAAGTGTAGCGGTCAAATTCTTATGAATTCTCTTCTTACCAATTCACCATAGATTCAAAAAAGATAAGAACTTCGTTTACTGAAACTTGTTATAGAGATCGAATTAAACTTAGGTTCAGCCGAAGATTACCTTCAATTTCTCTAAGCTTTGACTTTCGCTACATCAAAATTCTTCACGAATCCATTACAAGTCTACATCCTTCAACGAAAACTGAAAGCAATTGTTAGAATCGCCCAAACCTTGCTGAGCTATTGGAGAAGCGTACAATTCGCAAAACTGAAATCAATTAGAGAGATGATTCTGATAACTGCGCACCATGAGGCATACCTCTTACTGCTAGCTGTGAAGCCTATTACATGGTGAAGAACCTATCGAATATGAAGATTGAGACTGGAGAAAAGGTCTCAAGATAGTCAAAGAAGTAGAAAACGAAATCCCCCATGACTAATTTGAGTTCTGCGATTTCGATTTTGAGAGATTTTGTGTGATGTATGGAAGAAGAAGAACTCTGTTTGGAAAGCAGGAAGGGTAAACCTAAAAATTGGTTTAATAGATTACCGTCGGTTTAATAAATGACGTTAAGTCGCTTCTTTTTTCTATCTTTACGTAATTTCTTCAAGTATCGCTACATAAACGACGTTAGAGCAACCACAATGGGACCCATTGTGGGTTTTTTGCAATTTTTTTAATATAAATTTTGAAAAAATTGAGATGAAGAGTTTGTGATGGAGTTTTTATATTTATTGTGTTACAATGGTAAGAACCTAAAGGTTCTTGAATTTCTTTTTTTTAATTTAATAATTTAAAAAAAAAATTAGTGATTGCATTTTATGTTGATTAATTCCAAATCAATACCAAGTTACATAGATCAACTCATACAACACCAAGTTAAATCTTCTAAATGCATCAGCCAATGTATAAACTCGAGTACTGAAGTTGATTGAAATCCTCTAGACAATATGTACTACATTCAGTTGACAGTGCAAGGAAACATACACTAACGAAAACGCACATACGAGAATAGTAGTTACAAATTTTCAAAACAGGTTTGTATCTTCCAAATTTGGAAGATAGTGTTTAAACGGCAAGTCATGCTCACTGAACCAGGCCAATCAATATGGAATAGAGTTTTAAATTAGCAATGAAAAGATCATAAAGAAAAGGTCATCTAAAGAAACACAGCTGACCTCAAAAAATTCAGAGGTCTCAACCAATGAGGTTAGAGCAAACACCAATCTTAGGACAGCAGTGGTTATAGTTCGTTGCTTTTGCACATCATATCCTACATCACTCTGAAGTTTCATATCCACCCGTCTCTTATTTCCCTAGAAGGCATTTTTGGGATTAAAAGCAGAGAAAATATTGAGATCACATATATAAAACCTGATAACTACATGTGTAGACATCTAACCAAAACTAACTATGATGCCATAACCCAAAAAGCAGGCAAAAACGAGAAAAGCTTTTACTTGAACGAAATCAAAATTCTAAGCTTGCTTCTTCTCAAAAATACACTAAATCAAACCAATCCAACAAAACAATACACTAAATCAAACCAATACACAAATCAAACCAATGCAACAAAACAAATTCTAAGCTTGCTTCTTCTCAACAAAAGAAAAGAAAGAGGATACAAAATCGAAAAGAGGGAACAACTAACTCCCAAAGTTCTTATATATTCTTTCTAGCTTCACAAAAAGTAAAGAGTCATCTTACCCTAGCAAAGAAGAATTCAAATGGAGGGCACGACTGAAGGCCAAGCAAGCACACTCATGAAGCTCCAACCTTTGTCCACGCTGAACATAAAAATCAATCACACTAATACCTTCCTTCATGAAATTATCCAAAACTGACGCAATTGTACACTCGGGGTGAAGAAACACATCCCCTAAAGCATGAATCACCTCTTCGTTATCCACCACTTCTCCTCCCTAAACAAACCCATCACCAAAAAATTTCAAAACAAACTCAACCCTTTAGGTTTAAGAGAGAAATAGAGAAATTTTAGCAAATAAATAGAGAAATTTTAGGTTTAATTGTCTCAGCCTTCAAAGAAGATGAAACTTAAACTTGCCTGATTTACAAATTGGCCTGCTTAATTGCAAGAAGCTCGCCGGAATCGATTTCACTGACCATCGTCTTACTCCCGTCGCAGAGCATCGCAAGACCGAGAGAAGAGAAAGAAAAGAGAGAGAGAAGAGAAACAATATGTTTTTTCAATATTTTACTCAGCATCCAATCGTAGCGCGCCACCTCACATCTCTTCCCAGTACAAAAGCCTCTTGTTTAGGAGGCGGTTCTCTTAATAACCATCAATAAAACATTAAATTTTCATTAAAATTACCATGTATGAGGTTATTAAAAATAAATTTTTTATTTAGTTATAAACATTGAATCCAACAGAAGATAAAGCTAGCTAAAACAGATACATTGCATCAAATGATCTGTATTTGATGACAATTAGCATAAGCATGTCTTCGTGGCTGACAATGTGCAGATATTACTTTGTCTTGTATTGCTTCCTTGGATATTGTTTGGAGGTACAATAATTAGAACTCTCTTTTCTGCAAGAACAAATAAACGATTATTTTAGCCTAAATGTTCTCTATTAGCAAGACACTATAGTCTACACAATGGAATCAAAGCACCAAAGATGAGAAAAAACAAACATAAAGGCAAGTATAATTCCACTTACTCTTCAATGAATCTTCTCCTTCATACGAATATGCAATATCAAAGCCATTACTCAAGCTATACTTACCACTTCAAGAATCTGCAACATGGAAAATGTCAATACCGGCCACTTAAGAATTCTTAAATCTTAATACATTGATAACTACTATTTAGAGACAATCAGAACTATAAGTTACTTATTGGTTTCTCAAAATCTCATCTGGTGACAGCTTAGCTTCCGTCCATCTCAGAGAATCATTACATGACTCTCATTCGAACTTCATAAACCATTAAACACAAAAACATAAAAACCGAAATGAAATGCCATTGATTTGTTTCAGCATTATTGCTCATATTTAAGCTATAAGAAACACATAAACAATGGACACAAAGTGTATACTCACGGATTCAAGCACACCGAATTTACTAAATTCCTTCATGATTTGTAAGAGAATTATCCAAATCTCTGCGACTACCTCTATATCTCCATGTTTCAGAACTAGAAGACATCGAAACTAAGCGGTTCCGATTTTGAGAACAAACACGTTGATTCTCCACAGATGAATCTTTGCCTTTATGACCCAAATATACCCGATTTTCACCGTCGACAGTAGAGATGGTATAACGGCGCCCGAACCTCGATAGATCTCCGATTATACTCAAAACTCCGACGAAATCAAAAGACGTTGAAATCACCTTTATCTGTGCCTTCTCTCGATAAAAACAGAAGAACAAAAAGCTTTTGTGAGAGAGACAAACGCGAGAACCCTTTTTTTTCCTTTCTTTATAATAGCAAACCAATTAAAATGGGACACGTGTCTTTAAGAGTGTATAAACCCCTTCATTAAGCATCGCCCCTTCACATTTTATGATATATTGATTTATTTTTAATCAACTAAACCTTTAGAACCTGTATAATTTTTGTTAAGTACTTGCCTTTGGAGATGGCTTTACATCACAAATCTCTTGTTGTGAAAAGAAAATACATATTGTTTCAAGTATCTTCTATCTACATATAGAGTCCATTAGATTAATAAGTTCATTTTACAAGTGTGTTTACAGATAGAATCCATTAGCAATGGAGAAAGAACTGGAGAAGAAACAAAAGATGTACCGGTTAAAAAGGTCAATAAACACAGTTTATTTTATTTTCATGTTTCTTAAGAAGATAAAATTTACAGAGAAAAAAAAATGCCCGTTTGTAGACATCATCTGACAAAAGCCCAAATGAAGTCAGAGAGATACCAGCGCGTGTTTTCACTTTCAACAAACGTGCAAAGAGAGGAGAGAAAACAAGGCCGTTTAGACCACGATCCTGCAAGAACAAAAAACACGATCCTCTGATCGTCGATGAGGATGCCAAGGCTTGAACTGCTACGATTAAATCTGATATATTCTAGAACTTTCCTCTACAGTATCTAAATGTAATTCCGCTTTTGAGTGAGGTCAATATATATCCTCTTGTTCTAAATTTTTTATTTTTTTTGTATTAAATAAAACAAAAAATCGTACAGTAGGAGAGTGGAGAAAGTTGATGCTTGTATGTGTGTGAGTAAATTAAAGGTCATCCCCACGACGCACAAAATAACACCATTTGGAGTAATATAAATAGAATACAACTAAAGGGGTGTTATTGGATGGAGAATTTTAAGGGATTTTAATTACGAGTGAATTTTAAAGTTCAATAGCCTTTAAATACAATTAAGATGGATTTGGTATGAAAGAGATGAAATACTTTGAAAAATGTTAGGATTGTGTTTGTACGTGTTTTAGATGTAAAATACATTAAAATCTTAAAGAAAACAAAATCCATTGAAAATTGAATAACGCTTGTTTTAAAATACTTTAAAATACATCCAACAAATGTTAAATCCAATAACAGCAGATTTTATTGTGGTTTTTAAAATACATCATTAAATAACGCTAGATTTTGAAATACATCCAAATCAATTAAAATACAAGGTTGAATAACACCCCCT
>NW_006238919.1:4909557-4922105 GCF_000375325.1 Capsella rubella | reverse complement strand
CCTTAAGCAACACTTGTCGCTAGTTCAACTCAGCATTAATTATCACAGGGTAAGAGGAATTAGGACCAAGAAACGCGTACCTTAGCCCAGCAGGAAGTGGTTTGAGTTCCACTTTTGGAGCTTTCAGCTCACTCCAATCATCGCAGGGTTTTGCTGTTGGGTCTACTGCAACGTTCTCTTCCTTAGTTATCTCAAGCTCCGAAATTTCCACCTCTTTACTCATTGGTGGCGCAGAATCCAGCAACTTAGCAAACCTAGTAGTTGCTTCACCAAGATAACCAAACTGATCCGCTTCCTTAACCATGGCAATCTGAAGAGGATCATCCATACTCAACTCCTCAAGGAGCTCATCAGCTAGCTCATCCATTATATCAACCCATAATGTTTGCCCTTCGATGGTGGGTTTAGACATCACTCTCTCCAGGTTAAACTCTTGGACAAAATCATCAATATGAAGTTTAATCTTGCTCTTCCTCACATCTATCAAGGCTCCAACTGTGTTTAGGAATGGTCTATCAAGAATGAGTGGGTCTCTTGGCTCCTCATAAAGCTCAATGATGACAAAATCAGTTGGAGTATAGAAATTTCCAACCCGTACATGCACATCCTCAGCCACTCCAACAGGAAAACGCACAGAGCGATCAGCAAGTATCAAAGACATCTTGGTTGGGGTGAAATTAGTGAGCCCCAATCTTTTTGAAACCGAGATTGGCATCAAACTCACTCCTGCTCCCAAATCACAAAGACATCTATCAAAGGTGTGTTCTCCAATCCTACCAGGCAACAAAAAACTGCGAGGATCTTCCATCTTCTTAGGCACAATATTCTAAAGAATAGCATTACACTCATGACTAATCAACATAGCTCCTTCTTCAAGAGTCTTCTTGTTAGTCAGAATGTCTTTTAAATGTTTCCTATAGGTAGGAACATTTATAACCAGCTCAAGGAATGGAAGCTTAACTTGAAGCTCCTTCATAATCTCGTCAAAACGAGCATACTCTTTTTCTCTCTGAATCTTCCTCAAGCGGCCTGGGAAAGGCAGCTTAGGCACATAAGGGGGTGTTGCAGCTTTTTCAGTCTCTCTTTTCTCTGGAACTTCCTTCTCAGCTTCTACCTCTTCAACTAGTGGTTCAGCAACAGACTTCTCCCTAGTAGTATCGTTTTTTGAGTCATCAGAGATGGCTTTCGCCTTCTCCCTCTCCAGAATTGGATTGAGCTGTTTACCACTCCTCAGTGAGATGGCTTGGACATACTCCTTACTACCGTTGTAGTCTTTCGGGTTCGCTACTGGTTTACCAGGAAGAACTCCCATTGGCCTTGTAGAAGCAGATGCAGTCTGGGCTACTTGATTCTCAAGCATCTTAACATGTGAAGCTAGTGACTCAAATTTTCCATGAAGATCATTGTACATGCTATCAACTTTGACATTGATATCAGCTGCATTCTTTTTCTGCCCCTCAAGAATCTGTTGCATCATCTGTTTCATCTCGTTATCTCCTGAAGAGGTGTTTCCAGGTGCTTGGTAACCTCCCTGGAAGTTAGAGAACTGGGGTTTCTGCTGAAAACCACTTTGTCCAACGACATGTGGTTTTGGTACAAACACCTTGTTGCTGAAATTTCCATTCCCTGATGGAAAAGTCTTAGGCTGAAACTGCTGACCCTAAGATCCCATCTGCGCTGGATATACTTGATCCTGTGGATTCTCCACATTAGTGCTTCTGTAAGAGAGGTTAGGATGACTCCTGTAGTTCTGATTGAACCCCTTATTCTGATAGTTACCCTGAAAGTTATTGACGTAGTTCAACTCAGCCTGAAAATCTTCTGAACCGTCTCCACTGAACTCTTGGTATGCTTGAGCTTCACCACTATCATCACAGTAGTTAACCATTCTCTGATCTCTCTTAAGAAGTTGCTCAACCTTGGCTGTCAACTCAGCAACCTGTTTTTATTCACCTCCACCGCCTCTCTTCGACCTGTCATAATCAGTATCCTGGCTGCTGTTGCTACCTGCAAGATTCTCAATCAACAACTCAGCTTCTGTATCAGACTTGGTCATAAAGTTACCACCACTACCAGTATCTAGTGCCATCCTGTAAACTTTATCACATCCTCTGTAGAACGTGTTCATAAGCGTGGCATGTGGAAAACCGTGATGAGGACACTCCCGGTAGTAGTCTTTAAACCTCTCCCAAGCATCATGGAAAGACTCTGTACCACCTTGCTGAAAGGTAGTGATCTTATTCCTCAGAAGAGCTGTCCTGGATTGGGTGAAGTACTGTGTTAAGAAAACAGCTTTGTAGTCCTCCCAACTTCGCAGATTATCAAAATTCAACGACCTGAACCAACGGTGAGCCTTGTCAGCCAAAGAGAAGATGAACAGCCTACACTTGATAGCATCATCCGGCACCCCATTCATCTTTATTGTGCTGCATACATCCTCAAAGTTATCCAAATGGTAGACCGGATTCTCTAAGGCGAGACCGTGGAATTGATTCTGCTTCACTAGAGATACCAACCCGGTTTTGATCTCAAAATCATTCCTGGGGATAGGAGGATACTGAAATCTGTCCCGGTAATGTTCAGCATTAGGGGTATCATGATCTCTCAGCGTTTGCCGAACAGGTACAGGTCGTTGGTTCTGTGCTGCTAAACGTGCAGCTTCAGCTTGTGCAGCAGCCTGCACAGCAGCTTGTGCATCAGCAGCGTTCCCAGCAGGAGGTATCCGAGGAAGTTCTTGAAACCGATTATGTTGACCGTCTTCAGCCATTTCAACAACTCTTGCTTGTGCTTGCTTTTTCTTTCTGTGTGCTCTCTCAAACTTTCCAATATCAGCTTGATATTCTGCGAGATGTGATGAGCCTTCACTACGGGTCATACACCTGAAAGCACCACAGAGAGAAAGAAAATGATAATTAGTAACTGTAAAAAAAAAAATGCTCTAGACTAAAAACTAATCCTAAGTCTTTAAGTAACGCAATTGCTCCCCAGCAGCGGCGCCAACTTGATTACTCGAGTATTTAACCCGATAACTTAACCGAAGTAAAGTATATGCGGGATCGATCACAGGGAGCAAGGGTACACTAAAGACTTGCGAGACTTGTTCGTAGCTAAAGCGGAAAAGGATTTTTGTTTGTTTTTTCAGTTTGCAAATAAAAACGCAAATAAAAGAGAGATTTAAACTTATGAATTAAAGCATTGGGCATCAGGGTATTTTCAGAGAATCAATGAATAACAAATAAAAGCAATAAGGAATTCAAACATGAAGAACCGTTCTCAAACATGAACACAAGATTAGACTAACTTTCTCTCAAGACATTAATCACTAAATTTAACTATTCAATTACTAAACTCTCATTTGTAATTTCTTAACCAAATTCGCATTATCAATCAAGTTCATTATGTTCACAAGGCATTCTAACATCAACTCTCGCAGGTTAGAAATACAATGCTCAATTTACATTCATTCAGGCATTATATCGAACATCTCTGAAACAAATATAAGCCTAAGTTCTAAAACAGGGTGATCAATCCTATTCTAGCATTGAGAACATGTAAATTGAAGAACCTAAAGATTCAGAATTCCCTAATACATCTAATCTATCAAATCATTGAATTCTCCTACTTGAAACCCTAAAACCCAATTAGAAGACTACTCAGACATAGCAATTGAAACAAAACAAATAGACATGAAAGGAAACATGATTCAATAGATTAGAATCAGAAAAAGGTTTAGAAATCTTCTCCAAATTGTCAAAGAGGAATCAATCTCTATCCTTGATGTTGCTTACAAGTCAAAACTCAGAAAACTGCTGTAAAGAAAGCGTAGAATGAAAAACAGGTCCTTTTTAGGTTTTAATCCGATTTCAGAAAAAATAGAAATAAATTCTGGTTAAGGAAACCGAATTTGGAAGGGACCGATTGGTCTGAAAGATGGACCGATCGGTCGTTTGGCTTCAATTGATCGATCGGTCCAATAAGAGGACCGATCGATCTCTTTGTTCTGAGCGCCGGGTAAATGGATCGATCGATCCATTGTGGGGACCGTTCGGTCTGGTGATAGACCGATCGGTCCATGCTCTGCATCAGCTAAAGTTCCACTTCCTTGCCCGAAACTGGTCCAAAAAGCGCCAATTCTGCTCCAACTGCTTATCTCCTGCTCAAGACTCAAAACACGACTCGAAAGACACGAAAGACGGACTAAAACACGACAAACGACTCAAAATGGACATAAAAGAAAGGGTGAAAGACTCAAAAACACTTCATATCACAGTGCATTAGTGCTGGTATGATCGCATCCGTTATTACATTGCATATATCCTTTACCGCGGATTCATGAGATCATTTGTAATGGGTCCCACATGATACGTGGACCATTTTAGCCAGCATCAACATGCTCGTTTATTCCCAAAACACGCATATACCATGTCCGAACACTTTTTCGATCCTGTAATCTCTTCCAAATCACAAAAACCTCATGGAAACACCCTAAACGTCAGAATTTGATGTCGGCCCAATGGAACGAAGACCCATTGCCATATTGTAACTTTTTGAGAGCTTTCAGAAAATGTATTATAGCGGAATAGGTCCTCACAGTTAAAAAGTTACGGACTTTCGTACGTATTAGCGTCAATATGGTAAAGACGCATAAATCATGTCTGAAAACTTTTTTCGATCCTTTAATCTCTTCCAAATCACAAAAACCTCATGGAAACACTCTAAACGTCAAAATTTAGGGTCGAAAATGAGGCTCGAAGGAACAAAGACTGATCGCCACTTCGTAACTTTTTGAGAGCTTTCCGAAAAGGTATTATTGGCGGAAAAGGTCCTCACGGTTTAAAAGTTACCGCGTTCCGTACGTATTAGCGTCTGTGGAATCAAAAATAATAAAGAATAAACTATAACATAGTATTTCCGGTTCGCATACATCTTAATACGATTACTTTGTAGGTTTTTTAACAAAAAAATAATAATCGAAAAACCTCAATAGAGCAACAAGTTGAATTATAATGGTTCTAGTTGTTTAAACCAAAAATGAGAAGTTATAAGAAAATGCAACACGAGGACTTCCCGGGAGGTCACCAATCCTAGTACTACACTCGCCCAATCACGCTTATCTGCGGGTTTCTATTGGGATCTGATGCATTAGTGCTGGTATGATCGCATCTGTTAGTACATTGCATGCAATCGCATATATCCTTTACTGCGGATTCAAGAGATCATTTGTAATGGGTCCCACTTGATACGTGGACCATTTTAGCCAGCTTCAACATGCTCTTTTATTCCTAAAAGTGCTATTTTATTCCTAAAAGACGCATAAATCATGTCCGAACACGTTTTCAGATCCTTTAATCTCTTCCAAATCCCAAAATACTCATTGTAACACCCTAAACGTAAAAAATTGGGTTCGAAAATGAGGCCCAGTGGAAAGAAGATCCATTGCCATTCATTAACTTTTTGAGAGCTTTATGAAAAGGTATTCTCGGCGGAATCGGTCCTCACGATTTAAAAGTTATGGCGTTCCGTACGTATTAGCGTATATGGAATCAAAAATAATAAAGAATAAACTACAACATAGCATTTCCGGGGACACGTCCTTCTTAATACGATTAATTTGTAGTTTTTTCAACAAAAAAATAATAATCGAACAACCTCAATAGAGCAACAATTTAAATTATAATGGTACTAGTTGGTTAAAAAAAAATGAGAGGTTAAAAGAAAAAAAAACAATAAAAGGGATGCAACAAGAGGATTTCCCGGGTGGTCACTCATCCTAGTACTACTCTCGCCCAAGCACGCTTGACTGCGGAGTTCTAATGGGATCCGTGCATTAGTGCTGGTTTGATCGCATACTTTAGTACATTGCATTCAATCGCATATATCCTTTAACGCGGACTCAAGAGATCAGTTTTAGTGGGTCCCACTTGATACGTGGACCGCTTTAGCCAGCTTCAACGTGCTCTTTTATTCGGTAAAGACGCATAAATCATGTCCGAACACTTTTTTCGATTCTTTAATCACAAAAACCTCATGGAAACACCCTAAACGTAAAAATTTAGGGTCGAAAATGACGCTCGAAGGAACAGAGACCGATCACCACTTTGTAACTTTTCGAGAGCTTTCCGAAAAGGTATTATTGGCGGAATATGTCCTCACGGTTTAAAAGTTACCGCGTTTCGTACGTATGAGCGTCTGTGGAATCGAAAATAATAAAGAATAAACTACAACATAGCATTTCTGGTTCGCATCCATCTTAATACAATTACTTCGTAGTTTTTTCAACAAAAATAAAATAATCGAACAACCTCAATAGGGCAACAAGTTGAATTATAATGATACTAGTTGTTTAAACCAAAAATGAGAAGTTTTGAGAAAAAATTAAAATAAAAAGGGATGCAACACGAGGACTTCCCGGGAAGTCACCCAACCTAGTACTACTCTTGCCCAAGTACGCTTAACTGCGGAGTTATGATGGGATCCAGTGCATTAGTGCTGGACTGATCGCATTTCTTAGTACATTGCATGCAATCGCATATATACTTTACCGCGGATTAAAGAGATCATTTGTAATGGGTCCCACTTGATACGAGGACCATTTTAGCCAGCTTCAACGTGCTCTTCTATTCCTAAAAGACGCATAAATCATGTCTGAACACGTTTTCGGATCCTTTAATCTCTTCCAAATCCCAAAATCCTCATGGAAACACCCTAAACGTCAAAATTTGTGTTCGAAAATGAGGTCCAGAGGAACGAAGACCCATAATCACTCAGTAACTTTTCGAGAGCTTTCCGAAAAGGTATTATCGGTGGAATAGGTCCTGACGGTTTAAAACTTACGGCAATCCGTACGTATTAGCGTCTTTGGAATCGAAAATAATAAAGAATATACTACAACATAGCATTTCCGGGGACGCATCAATCATAATACGATTACTTTGTAGTTTTTTCAAAAAATAAAAATAATCGAACAACCTCAATAGAGCAACAAGTTGAATTATAATGGTTCTAGTTGTTTAAACGAAAAATGAGAAGTTATAAGAAAAATTAAAAATAAAAAGGGATCCAACACTAGGACTTCCCTGGAGGTCACCAATCCTAGTACTACTCTCGCCCAAGCACGCTTGACTGCGGAGTTCTGATGGGATCCGGTGTATTAGTGTTGGTTTGATCGCATCATTTAGTACATTGCATACAATCGCATATATCCTTTACCGCGGATTCAAGAGATCATTTGTAGTGGGTCCCACTTGGTACGTGTACCGCTTTACCCAGCTTCAACGTACTCTTTTATTCGGTAAAGACGCATAAATCATGTCCGAACATTTTTTTCGATCCTTTAATCACAAAAACCTCATGGAAACACCCTAAACGTCATAATTTAGGGTCGAAAATGAGGCTCGAAGGAACAGAGACCGATCGCCACTTTGTAACTTTTCGAGAGCTTTCCGAAAAGGTATTATTGGCGGAATATGTCTTCACGGTTTAAAAGTTACCGCGTTTCGTACGTGTTAGCGTCTGTGGAATCGAAAATAATAAAGAATAAACTACAACATAGCATTTCCGGTTCACATCCATCTTAATACGATTACTTTGTAGTTTTTTCAACAAAAATAAAATAATCGAACAACCTCAATAGAGAAACAAGTTGAATTATAATGATACTTGTTGTTTAAACCAAAAATGAGAAGTTTTAAGAAAAACTAAAAATAAAAAGGGATGCAACACGAGGACTTCCCGGGAAGTCACTTAACCTAGTACTACTCTTGCCCAAGTACGCTTAACTGCGGAGTTATGATGGGATCCGGTGCATTAGTGCTGGACTGATCGCATATGTTAGTACATTGCATGCAATCGCATATATCCTTTACCGCGGATTCAAGAGATCATTTGTAATGGGTCCCACTTGATACGAGGACCATTTTAGCCAGCTTCAACGTGCTCTTCTATACCTAAAAGACGCATAAATCATGTCTGAACACGTTTTCGGATTTTTTAATCTCTTCCAAATCCCAAAATCCTCATGGAAACACCAAAAACGTCAAAATTTGGGTTCGAAAATGAGGCCCAGAGGAACGACGACCCATTGCCATTCAGTAACTTTTCGAGAGCTTTCCGAAAAGGTATTATCGGCGGAATAGGTCATGACGGTTTAAAAATTACGAAGTTCCGTACGTATTAGCGTCTTTGGAATCGAAATAATAAATAATATACTACAACAAAGCATTTCCGAGGACGCATCCATCTTAGTACGATTAGTTTGTAGTTTTTTGAAAAAAATAAAAATAATCGAACAACCTCAATAGAGCAATAAGTTGAATTATAATGGTTCTAGTTGTTTAAACAAAAAATGAGAAGTTATAAGAAAAAATAAAAATAAAAAGGGATGCAACACTAGGACTTCCCTGGAGGTCAACAATCCTAGTACTACTCTCAGCCAAACACGCTTATCTGCGGATTTCTTATGGGATCCGGTGCATTAGTGCCGGTATGATCCCATCCGTTAGTACATTGCATACAAGTTACCGTGGATTCATGATATCATTTGTAATGGGTCCCACTTGGTACGTGGACCGCTGTAGCCAGCTTCAACGTGCTCTTTTATACGGTAAAGACGCATAAATCATGTCCGAACACTTTTTTCGATCCTTTAATCTCTACCGACCATAAAAACCTCAAGGAAACACCCTAAACGTCAAAATTTGGGGTCGACCCAAAGGAACGAAGACCCATTGCCATATTGTAACTTTTTTAGAGCTTTCCGAAAATGTATTATCGGCGGAAAAGGTCATCACAGTTAAAAAGTTACAGACTTTCGTAGGTATTTGCGTCTATGAAATCAAAATTAATAAAGAATAAACTACAACATATCATTTCCGGGGACGCATCCATCTTAATACGATTACTTTGTAGTTTTTTCAACAAAAAAATAATAATCGAACAAACTCAATAGAGCAACAATTTGAATTATAATGGTACTAGTTGGTTAAACAAAAATGAGAGGTTAAAAGAAAAAAACAAAAAAGGGATGCAACAAGAGGATTTCCCGGGAGGTCACCCATCCTAGTACTACTCTCGCCCAAGCACGCTTGACTGCGGAGTTCTAATGGGATCGTGCATTAATGCTGGTTTGATCGCATCCTTTAGTACATTGCATACAATCGCATATATCCTTTACCGCGGACTCAAGAGTTCTTTTTAGTGGGTCCCACTTGATACGTGGACCGCTTTAGCCAGCTTCAACGTGCTCTTTTATTTGGTCAAGACGCATAAATCATGTCCGAACACTTTTTTCGATCCTTTAATCACAAAAACCTCATGGAAACACCCTAAACGTCATAATATAGGGTCGAAAATGAGGCTCGAAGGAACAGAGACCGATCGCCACTTTGTAACTTTTCGAGAGCTTTCCGAAAAGGTATTATTGCCGGAATATGTCCTCACGGTTTAAAAGTTACCGCGTTTCGTACGTGTTAGCGTCTGTGGAATCGAAAATAATAAAGAATAAACTACAACATAGCATTTCCGGTTCGCATCCATCTTAATACGATTACGTTGTAGTTTTTTCAACAAAAATAAAATAATCGAACAACCTCAATAGAGCAACAAGTTGAATTATAATGATACTAGTTGTTTAAACCAAAAATGAGAAGTTTTAAGAAAAAATAAAAATAAAAAGGGATGCAACACGAGGACTTCCCTGGAAGTCACCCAACCTAGAACTACTCTTGCACAAGTACGCTTAACTGCGGAGTTATGATGGGATCCGGTGCATTAGTGCTGGACTGATCGCATATGTTAGTACATTGCATGCAATCGCATATATCCTTTACCACGGATTCAAGAGATCATTTGTAATGGGTCCCACTTGATACGAGGACCATTTTAGCCAGCTTCAACATGCTCTTCTATTCCTAAAAGACGCATAAATCATGTCTGAACACGTTTTCGGATCCTTTAATCTCTTCCAAATCCCAAAATCCTCATGGAAACACCCTAAACGTCAAAATTTGGGTTCAAAAATAAGGCCCTGAAGAACGAAGACACATTGCAATTCAGTAACTTTCGAGAGCTTTCTGAAAAGGTATTATCGGCGGAATAGGTCCTGACGGTTTAAAAGTTACGGTGTTCCGTACGTATTAGCGTCTTTGGAATCGAAATAATAAATAATATACTACAACAAAGCATATCCGGGGACGCATCCATCTTAGTACGATTAGTTTGTAGTTTTTTCAAAAAAATAAAAATAATCGAACAACCTCAATAGAGCAACAAGTTGAATTATAATGGTTCTAGTTGTTTAAACAAAAAATGAGAAGTTATAAGAAAAAATAAAAATAAAAAGGGATGCAACACTAGGATTTCCCTGGAGGTCACTAATCCTAGTACTACTCTCGCCCAAGCACGCATATCTGCGGATTTCTTATGGGATCCGGTGCATTAGTGCCGGTATGATCGCATCCGTTAGTACATTGTATACAATTTGCCGTGGATTCATGATATCATTTGTAATAGGTCCCACTTGGTACGTGGACCGCTGTAGCCAGCTTCAACGTGCTCTTTTATACGGTAAAGACGCATAAATCATGTCCGAACACTTTTTTCGATCCTTTAATCTCTACCAAATCACAAAAACCTCAAGGAAACACCCTAAACGTCAAAATTTGGGGTCGACCCAAAGGAACGAAGACCCATTGCCATATTGTAACTTCTTTAGAGCTTTCCGAAAATGTATTATCGGCGGAATAGGTCATCACAGTTAAAAAGTTACAGACTTTCATACGTATTAGCGTCTATGGATTCGAAAATAATAAAGAATAAACTACAACATATCATTTCCGGGGACGCATCCATCTTAATACGATTACTTTGTAATTTTTTCAACAAAAAAAATAATAATCGAACAACCTCAATAGAGCAACAATTTGAATTATAATGGTACTATTTGGTTAAACAAAAATGAGAGGTTAAAAGAAAAAAACACAGAAAAAGGGATGCAAGAAGAGGATTTCCCGGGAAGTCACCCAACCTAGTACTACTCTCGCCCAAGCACGCTTATCTGCGGATTCAAGAGATCATTTGTAATGGGTCCCACTTGATACGAGGACCATTTTAGCCAGCTTCAACGTGCTCTTCTATTCCTAAAAGACGCATAAATCATGTCTGAACACGTTTTCAGATCCTTTAATCTCTTCCAAATCCCAAAATCTTCATGGAAACATCTAAACGTCAAAATTTGGGTTCGAAAATGAGGCCCAGAGGAACGAAGACCCATTGCCATTCAGTAAATTTTCGAGAGCTTTCCGAAAAGGTATTATTGGCGGAATATGTCCTCACGGTTTAAAAGTTACGGCGTTCCGTACGTATTAGCGTCTTTGGAATCGAAAATAATAAAGAATATACTACAACATAGCATTTCCGGGGACGCATCCATCTTAATACGATTACTTTGTAGTTTTTTCAAAAAAATTAAATAATCGAACAACCTCAATAGAGCAACAATTTAAATTATAATGGTACTAGTTGGTTAAACAAAAATGAGAGGTTAAAAGAAAAAAACAAAAAAGGGATGCAACAAGAGGATTTCCCGAGAGGTCATTCATCCTAGTAGTACTCTCGCCCAAGCACGCTTGACTGCGGAGTTCTAATGGGATCCGTGCATTAGTGCTGGTTTGATCGCATCCTTTAGTACATTGCATACAATCGCATATATCCTTTACCCCGGACTCAAGAGATCATTTTTAGTGGGTCCCACTTGATTCGTGGACCGCTTTAGCCAGCTTCAACGTGCTCTTTTATTCGGTAAAGACGCATAAATCAAGTCCGAACACTTTTTTCGATCCTTTAATCACAAAAACCTCATGGAAACACCCTAAACGTCAAAATTGATGGTCGAAAATGAGGCTCGAAGGAACAGAGACCAATCGCCACTTTGTAACTTTTCGAGAGCTTTCCGAAAAGGTATTATTGGCGGAGTATGTCCTCACGGTTTAAAAGTTACCGCGTTTCGTACGTATTAGCGTCTGTGGAATCGAAAATAATAAAGAATAAACTACAACATAGCATTTGCAACAATCTTAATACGATTACTTTGTAGTTTATTCAAGAAAAATAAAATAATCGAACAACCTCAATAGAGCAACAAGTTGAATTATAATGATACTAGTTGTTTAAACCAAAAATGAGAAGTTTTGAGAAAAAATTAAAATAAAAAGGGATGCAACACGAGGACTTCCCGGGAAGTCACCCAACCTAGTACTACTCTTGCCCAAGTAAGCTTAACTGCGGAGTTATGATGGGATCCAGTGCATTAGTGCTGGACTGATCGCATTTCTTACTACATTGCATGCAATCGCATATATACTTTACCGCGGATTAAAGAGATCATTTGTAATGGGTCCCACTTGATACGAGGACCATTTTAGCCAGCTTCAACGTGCTCTTCTATTCCTAAAAGACGCATAAATCATGTCTGAACACGTTTTCGGATCCTTTAATCTCTTCCAAATCCCAAAATCCTCATGGAAACACCCTAAACGTCAAAATTTGTGTTC
>NW_006238919.1:4908627-4909457 GCF_000375325.1 Capsella rubella | reverse complement strand
GTTACCGCGTTTCGTACGTGTTAGCGTCTGTGGAATCGAAAATAATAAAGAATAAACTACAACATAGCATTTCCGGTTCACATCCATCTTAATACAATTACTTTGTAGTTTTTTCAACAAAAATAAAATAATCGAACAACCTCAATAGAGAAACAAGTTGAATTATAATGATACTTGTTGTTTAAACCAAAAATGAGAAGTTTTAAGAAAAACTAAAAATAAAAAGGGATGCAACACGAGGACTTCCCGGGAAGTCACTTAACCTAGTACTACTCTTGCCCAATTACGCTTAACTGCGGAGTTATGATGGGATCCGGTGCATTAGTGCTGGACTGATCGCATATGTTAGTACATTGCATGCAATCGCATATATCCTTTACCGCGGATTCAAGAGATCATTTGTAATGGGTCCCACTTGATACGAGGACCATTTTAGCCAGCTTCAACGTGCTCTTCTATACCTAAAAGACGCATAAATCATGTCTGAACACGTTTTCGGATTTTTTAATCTCTTCCAAATCCCAAAATCCTCATGGAAACACCAAAAACGTCAAAATTTGGGTTCGAAAATGAGGCCCAGAGGAACGACGACACATTGCCATTCAGTAACTTTTCGAGAGCTTTCCGAAAAGGTATTATCGGCGGAATAGGTCATGACGGTTTAAAAATTACGAAGTTCCGTACGTATTAGCGTCTTTGGAATCGAAATAATAAATAATATACTACAACAAAGCATTTCCGAGGACGCATCCATCTTAGTACGATTAGTTTGTAGTTTTTTGAAAAAAATAAAAATAATCGAACAACCTCAATAGAGCAATAAGTTGAAT
>NW_006238919.1:4908266-4908527 GCF_000375325.1 Capsella rubella | reverse complement strand
TAAGAAAAAATAAAAATAAAAAGGGATGCAACACTAGGACTTCCCTGGAGGTCAACAATCCTAGTACTACTCTCAGCCAAACACGCTTATCTGCGGATTTCTTATGGGATCCGGTGCATTAGTGCCGGTATGATCCCATCCGTTAGTACATTGCATACAAGTTACCGTGGATTCATGATATCATTTGTAATGGGTCCCACTTGGTACGTGGACCGCTGTAGCCAGCTTCAACGTGCTCTTTTATACGGTAAAGACGCATAA
>NW_006238919.1:4906182-4907987 GCF_000375325.1 Capsella rubella | reverse complement strand
ATTACTTTGTAGTTTTTTCAACAAAAAAATAATAATCGAACAACCTCAATAGAGCAACAATTTGAATTATAATGGTACTAGTTGGTTAAACAAAAATGAGAGGTTAAAAGAAAAAAACAAAAAAGGGATGCAACAAGAGGATTTCCCGGGAGGTCACCCATCCTAGTACTACTCTCGCCCAAGCACGCTTGACTGCGGAGTTCTAATGGGATCGTGCATTAATGCTGGTTTGATCGCATCCTTTAGTACATTGCATACAATCGCATATATCCTTTACCGCGGACTCAAGAGTTCTTTTTAGTGGGTCCCACTTGATACGTGGACCGCTTTAGCCAGCTTCAACGTGCTCTTTTATTTGATCAAGACGCATAAATCATGTCCGAACACTTTTTTCGATCCTTTAATCACAAAAACCTCATGGAAACACCCTAAACGTCATAATATAGGGTCGAAAATGAGGCTCGAAGGAACAGAGACCGATCGCCACTTTGTAACTTTTCGAGAGCTTTCCGAAAAGGTATTATTGCCGGAATATGTCCTCACGGTTTAAAAGTTACCGCGTTTCGTACGTGTTAGCGTCTGTGGAATCGAAAATAATAAAGAATAAACTACAACATAGCATTTCCGGTTCGCATCCATCTTAATACGATTACGTTGTAGTTTTTTCAACAAAAATAAAATAATCGAACAACCTCAATAGAGCAACAAGTTGAATTATAATGATACTAGTTGTTTAAACCAAAAATGAGAAGTTTTAAAGACGCTACTACGTAAGGAACGCCGTAACTTTTAAACTGTGGGGACCTATTTCGCCAGTAATATCTTTTCGGAAAGCTCTCAAAGAGTTACAAAGTGGCGATCGGTCTTTGTTCCTTCGAGCCTCATTTTTGACCCCAAATTTTGACGTTTAGGGTGTTTCCATGAGGTTTTTGTGATTTGAAGAGATTAAAGGATCTAAAAAGTGTTTGGACACGATTTATGCGTCTTTACCGAATAAAAGAGCACGTTGAAGCTGGCTAAAGTGGTCCAAGTACCAAGTGGGACCCACTACAAATGATCTCATGAATCCTCGGTAAAGGATATGCGCGATTGTATGCAATGTACTAAACATTTAGTACCATTATAATTCAAATTGTTGCTCGATTGAGGTTGTTCGATTATTTTTTTTTTGTTGAAAAAACTACAAAATAATCGTATTAAGATGGATGGGTCCCCGGAAATGCTATGTTGTAGTTTATTCTTTATTATTTTCGATTCCAATACGTACGGAAGTCTGTAACTTTTCAACTGTAAGGACCTATTCCGCCGATAATACATTTTTTGAAAGCTCTTAAAAAGTTAGTAGATTGCATATGTTAGTAGATTGCATACAATCGCATATATCCTTTACCGCGGATTCAAGAGATCAATTGTAGTGGGTCCCACTTGGTACATAGACCATTATAGCCAGCTTCAACGTGCTCTTTTATTCAGTAAAGATGCATATATCATCTCTGAACATTTTTTCGATCCATTAACCTCTTCCAAATAATAAAAACATCATGGAAACACCCTAAACGTCAAAATTTGGGGTCGAATATGGGGCCCAATGGAATGAAGACCCATCACCACTTTGTAACTTTTCAAGAGCTTTCCGAAAAAGTAATATTGGCAGAATAGGTCCTCACGGATTAAAAGTTACAGCGTTCCATACGTATTACCGTCTGTGGAATCGAAAATAATAAAGACTAATCTACAACATAGCATTTCCGGGGACGCATCCATCTTAATACGATTACTTTGTAGTTTTTACAAAAAAAAAAAAA
>NW_006238919.1:4905047-4906082 GCF_000375325.1 Capsella rubella | reverse complement strand
ACCTCAACAGAGCATAAAATTGAATTATAATGGTACTAGTTGTTTAAAGCAAAAATGAGAAGTTATAAGAAAAAATAAAAATAAAAAGGGATGCAACACGAGGACTTCCCGGGAAGTCACCCATCTTAGTACTACTCTCGCAAGTACGCTTAACTGCGGAGTTATGATGGGATCCGGTTCATTAGTGCTGGAATGATCGCATCCGTTAGTACATTGCATACAATCGCATATATCCTTTACTGCGGATTTAAGAGATCATTTGTAATGGGTCCCACTTGATACGTGGACCATTTTAGCCAGCTTCAACGTGCTCTTTTATTCCTAAAAGTGCTTTTTTATTCCTAAAAGACGCATAAATAATGTCTGAACATGTTTTTTGATCCTTTAATCTCTTCCAAATCCCAAAAACCTCATGGAAACACCCTAAACGTCAAAATTTGGGTTCGGAAATGAGGCCCAATGGAACCAAAACCAATATACAAGTAGTAACTTTTTGAGAGCTTTCCGAAAAGGTATTATTGGCGGAATAGGTCCTCACGGTTGAAAAGTTACAGCGTTCCTTACGTATTAGCGTCTTTGGAATCGAAAATAATAAAGAATAAACTACAACATAGCATTTCCGGGGACGCATCCATCTTAATACGACTACTTTGTAGTTTTTTCAAAAAAATAAAAATAATCAAACAACCTTAATAGAGCAACAATTTGAATTATAATGGTTCTAATTGTTTAAACCAAAAATGAGAAGTTATAAGAAAAAAATAAAAATAAAAAAGGGATGCAACACGAGGACTTCCCGGGAGGTCACCCATCCTAGTACTACACTCGCCCAAGCACGCTTAACTGCGGAGTTCTGATGGGATCCGGTGCATTAGTGCTGGTATGATCGCATCCGTTAGTACATTGCATGCATTCGCATATATCCTTTACCGCGGATCCAAGAGATCATTTGTAATGGGTCCCACTTGATACGTGTACCGCTTCAGCCAGCTTCAACGTGCTCTTTTATTCGGGAAAGATTCAAAAATCATGTCC
>NW_006238919.1:4904646-4904947 GCF_000375325.1 Capsella rubella | reverse complement strand
CGAAAATAATAAAGAATAAACTGCAACTTAGCATTTCCCGGGACGCATCCATCTTCATACGATTACCTTGTAGTTTTTTCAGCAAAAATAAACAATCTAACAACGTCAATAGAGAAACAAAATTTGAATTGTAGTGGTACTAGATATTTTACAAAAAAATGGGAGGCTAAAAGAAAAATAAAAATAAAAAAGTGATGCAACACGAGGACTTCCCGGGAGGTCACCCATCCTAGTACTACACTCGCCCAAGCACGCTTAACTGCGGAGTTCTGATGGGATCCGGTGCATTAGTGCTGGTATG
>NW_006238919.1:4887438-4894646 GCF_000375325.1 Capsella rubella | reverse complement strand
AGACGAGAAACCGGTTACCAACTCCCCCGTAAAAAAAAACAAAAAAAAAAAAAAAAAACCAACGGGAAAGGAGAAAGAATGGAACCGGAAAAGTCGATAAGTCTTTGGTTGTATTTGAAAAGCGTCTATAATACTTATGATTTGTTTGGGGTTTGATTTGGTTAAGGTGATCCGAGTTAGAGGGAAGTTATGTACCTCCCAATTGGTCTGTGTCTAACTGTGATTTTGCATAATGATTTGCATCCGTTCATATTATTGCTGAACCGTAAACACTTGAGCCACCTAAAACTGCCTTTACACCTAGACCATAACGTGTTCGATATCCCATTTGTGAGAGTGCACGAAACTACTAATGAATGTTAAAAGGTTAAGTTATTTGATTCTGAAGTTCTTTGTGATTTAGGTCCTGGACCGATCGATCCCTTACCTCTGACGTATTTTTTGGCCCATATTCGATCCGAAACAGACCCAACTCGTCTCCTATTGTTTTTAAACCCTAGGCTCGACTTTTGAGCAGCCATCCTTCACTTTTCTAAGTTCTAAACATTGTTCTTTGGTTTCTAAACAATTTTGGGAGAAGAATCCATCCTCTTGACACTTGGAGAAGATTTCTAAACCCTTTCTTATTATATTTGCAATTTCATCATGTTTTCTTTCATATCTATTTGCTTTGTTTCAATTGCTATGTCTGAGTAGTCTCTTAATTGGGTTTTAGGGTTTCAAGTAGGAGAATTCAATGATTTGATAGATTAGATGTCTTAGGGAATTCTTAATCATTAGGTTCTTCAATTTACATTTTCTCAATGCTAGAATAGGATTGATCACCGTGTTTTAGAACTTAGGCTTTTATGTGTTTCAGAGATGTTCGATAAAATGCCTGAATGAATGTAAATTGAGCATTGTATTTCTAACCTGCGAGAGTTGATGTTAGAACGCTTTGTGAACCAAATGAACCTGTTTGATAACGCAAATTTGGCTAGGAAATTACAAATGAGAGTTTAGTAATTGAATAGTTAAAATTTAGTGAGTAATGTCTTGAGAGAGAATTAGTCTAAACTTCTGTTCATGTTCAAGAACGGTTCTTCATGTTTGAATTCCTTATTGCTTTTATTTGTTATTCATTGATTCTCTGAAATTACCCTGCAGCCCAATGTCTTTAATTCATAAGTTTAATCTCTTTATTTGCATTTTTATTTACAAAAACTGAAAAACAAACAACAAGTCTTTCCGCTTTAGCTGATAACGAGTCTCGAAAGTCTTTAGTGTACCATTGCTCCTTGTGATCGATCCCGCGTATACTTTACTTCGGTTAAGTTATCGGGTTAAATACTCGAGTAATCACTTCTTCTTGAACATTGAATCAGCTTTGGCTACTTTTCCATGATCCTTCATTGATGATTTAAATCGTGAGTACACGAGATCTCCTTAATTCATTTCTTCCATTGGTCCATAATCGATTTGATTACCAAAATCCTTAATCATCCTTGACTTTGAATCCTTAACTTGTCTTAGTTTTGTTTTTACAAGGACTATAAAAACCACATCAAATGTGCGATAGGAATCTATAAACAATCTCTTAAGGTGATCAAACTCTTTTTCACAAATCAAAATGTGATCAGAACACCAAAAATCTTTAACAACTTTGAGAACAAGCAAACCTATTCTAGTGAGCGAATCAACCTTTGTAAACTTAGAGAAGCATTTAGCAAGTACATGATCATTCAAGTTCGGTTTACAAGGTTCAGTTGGTGTAATTGAGCCACACAACACGTTCTTTATGCAAGTATTTCAAATCATGGCAAGTTTTAAACAAAGCACATTCAATTTTAGTACTAAACAGCTCAAATGTGTTGGTACACAAAAAACCTCTCAAAGAATAGCTAAATTCACAAAATTCATCAAATAGAAAACCAATTGGCTTAAAGAATTTTCCATGTGTGGTTGTTTCAAAAGATGAGATCATTTTATCAAAAACAGGGTTTGAAACACAAAATTCTTTCACTTTTTTAAAACCAAAATGTTTTTCATCTTGAGCAGAAATCAACACACATAACTTAGTATCAGTCCTAACCAAATCAATTTCCTTACAGTGATTTCTTGGGTAGTCACAAGGAAATGGCATAGGAACATGTTCAGGTTCAAATTTAGATGGCGGTTCCAAATCAGAAATCAATGACAAACTCCTTTGTATTTTTCTTAGCGATGCTTCTTCATTAACATGTGAAAAGGAAACAATGCTACTCGGTTTTTTCGGTTCAAAATTTGTTAGTTTATCAAGGACAACATCAGATTGGAAAGATGAAAGAGTACACTTAGCTTGCAACAAGGCGACATTTTCCATAATTTTCTTCGTTCTTCCTTTTTGCTTGTGCGTTGCTGATGTTGAACGGCTACGAGTGATTGAATTTCTTCTCTCGCACGTCTCGGCCTCCGACTGCTCCGGTGAGATGAGTGACCGTGCCCACTATAATTTTCTTGGGCATTTTTATCAACCGGCTTCCTCGAGGATTGATTATTCTGCTCCGTTTGATTCGCTTGCCCTCCAAGATGATAACTTGTTCCCCCGACATCTTTTCTTTTCCTTCAAGTTGTTCCTTGATCGGCTTAAGCTTTTCCAAGAAAAAACATGAAAATTATGCCTAAAAATTATTCTAACAAAATAAATTATGAAATCAAGTTCAAAAATTCCAGAAAAATGGTTTTTTAAATACAAGACTCGTCCTAGTTTCAGATTCAGTTAAATTTGCAATTTTATTATGAGCCAGAAATTTATGAAAATTCTGACAAAATGATTAAAAATCCAGAGAACAAAAACTGACAAAAATAAAAAACGAAAATGAAAAGGAAAGATGAACGAAGATGGAATGAAATGATGACAGATGAAAGAAATGATAATGTACTCAAATTTTCAGAGTGTGCTCTGATACCACATGATAAGATCCTCCTAGAATCGACACTCGGAAAGATGAGGAAAGGATAGACTTTGCACCTAAGGGATAGTGAGATCACTTAGACCAAAGGACGTGGAGTGAATGGTCGCACAAAGGTTGCGGAAGAGCCTTTGATTTACCATACTTGGACTCAATGTTGGATATTACACACCAAAGAGAAGAACAAGAGAGTGACTCCCTCTTGGCTAAATCACTCCTCCACCACAAATAAGCATCACTGGCCAAGTAACGAGCCGTTAAGTCCACCTAGTACGTCTTCGGGCACCGCATAGACTCGAAATACCCTTCCAGTCTCAGACACCCATCTAGTGTCATTCGACACTCACGCTCGACACTCCGGAACACGAGTAATATCGATCGTCACTTGCAACCATCCTCGTGAAAAAATTTACGGGTGTCGATCAACACCGACGCGCTGAAGTCACTCCAATTGCATTTTCTCGTTGGACCTCCTTAATGGCCAATCAGGAATCTCCAAAGGGTTGAAAAGAGACAATAAGACACAAAAAAAACCAAACAATCATGAAATTACCAAAACATGCACCCACCTCTTCAAATGGAATGAACAACAGCGAAACTGAGATAACAAGGTAGGATCAGACTCCCCTATCACCAAACAACCACAGATCTAGCCTTCTAACTCATAGAACCACCAAGAACAAGCCTCAAACTCTCCAAAAAAACCTCACAGAAACCTCGAAAAACTTTTAGGAACTTCTCACGCTCTGGTAAACACTCAAAAGCGGCTGAATAACACTAGGGTCGAGTTTTCTCTTTTAAAATACAAGCCCTAGAGTCAACCCATGCCAACCCAATTCAAATTTCCCAATTAATTTGAATCGGCTGAACCAAAATTATTGTGTCGATCGACACCCCAACCAAAATCTGGTTCACGGGCATTACAGAATCTTACGTGGTTAATGATCCATATAGACTCCATTAACACATAAATTCATTAGTTTGAAGAAGTAAAAGGATGGCGTGGCTTCTTGTAAAATTATTTTAGAAATGCTGATGCTTTAGGAGCCTCAATGGCCTTTTTTATTAGTACATAATAATTATAAGTTTACGTTGCAAATTTGAATATTTCTCATTTCGGGTAAGAAACAATCATCCGTTGAAGTTTGGAGTGTTCGGTTATAGAGAAATAAGACCAGTTCGGGTATATTTAGATTTCGGGTTGGTTCAGGTAATCATCCATCAGGTTTGTGTGTTTTTGGGGTTATATCCAAAATCTCAAAATATATTTTGGGTTCACATTAAGAAAAAAACCTCTATATTAATCTTATTTTTTTAAAAAAAAAATCGTAAACAACATACCAAACTAAAAAATATATATTCTAATCATTAATAAAAATATCCAAGAAGTTATGATTTAGGATACATAAATTTGGATGATTCGAGTACTCATTTAGGTGTTTAGGTATAGCCAATCAGGGTCGGATACCCAATGCGTAATAGAAAAATACATGATCAGATATTATGGATGATATATACCCGATTTGAACTACTTACTTTGGGTTGGGTTCAGATTCGGGTTTTGGGTGCATATTTTTGGTCCGGCCCTACATTGGGTATGGAAGTCAAAAAGTTTGAAGATCTTAAATATTATATATATAGTAAATATACTAGTAAAAAAAATCCCTATAGCATCTTGAATTTTTGTGGGTGAACCTTAATATTCATGACTATAGGATTTCGTGGCTATATAGATTGTTTTTACTATATCTAAGAAAATTCAAGTAGCTATAGGGAATTTTTTTTACTAGTATATCATATATCTTTTAGATATATTTTATATTATTTTTTTACTTTTTATAATAGAGAAATAATAGTTAGTATATTAGTGCGTGGGGAAAAGATATATGATTTGGAAAAAGGCTATTCGAAAATTTGGATCTTTAAGAAATAGCCATTTTTACATGAGGTATGAATCAGTTTTTTTTTCCTTATGAGTCAATCTTACGTGAATCTAAGAAATTGTTATATATTGTTATCAAATTTAATTTAAACCATGGAATTTGAATATTTGTATTTAATTAAGTGAACTATCAATAATCTTTTAGATAAAAAAAATAAGAAAATTTGATGGTTAAAAGGTTTTAGATTCCAAAAGAACATATAATGGTTAAAAGGTTTCGAATTCCGTAAGAACCGATAAAGAATTTAAACCATAAAACATCAAATTTTGGCCATCAAATACCAATATTGATTGCATTCCAGTAACAATAAATATCAATTACTTTTATAAATCAATAATTTAATAATAATTGATTTTTGGTGAGAATTGTTGGCTTAAGAAGAGGTGAGAATTCTTGAATTTAATTTTTTATCGAAAGAAAAAAAGAATAATAAATTTGAATTTAATGTTTTGTTGAGTAATAGATTAAAGGCATATTATGCTTGATGTATGAAACACATTTATATTTCTACTTGATGTATGAAAATATATTTTTCCCTACCATGGTATCGTCGGTGAAACTCGGAATTCACTAGGACTGAAAACGCTCGGAAAATATTAAGATTCACAGCAAAAAAAAATACGAATGTATGACTTAGACATGATTTTATAGCACGGATTAGGAACTAGAACATGATTCTATAGCACGGATTAGGAACTAGAACTCGATTCTTTCTTTATGTTACATTTTAGGTAAGCCCTGTATTACGAATGATGCTAACCATGATGGTAGAGCTTTAAGAACAACTATGAATCCAACCAATCATGTACTTGAACCACAGAACAAGGTGATTTCTTACATACTGTCCATAGCCAATTTTTGTCACTAAGTTGCTTATCTTATATAGAATCTTACCAATGTAACATTTTAAATTTTGTAGCTCTGAGTTTGCTGGAACCTACCATTTCAACACATCCTCTAACCAGAGAGTAGAAGACACAACCCATGCAACAATAGCTTAGAACATCTGGTCTGTTGAAGCATTTTTTGATTTGTTGTATCTTTATTTCATAACTTCATGGGGAAAAAATTGTCTCAATTTCAGCTTTTAAATCTGATGTTCTAAACATTGCTTAATTTGTTGTAATGAAATTAGTTTCAAGAATTATATTAATTATAGCATGTTCTGAATCAGATTTTCTATTTATTACTTTCAATCGTAAATAGGAAATTCATTAGGATATGTAAAGAAATGTATTATTAATTTAGATATTTAAAGATTGCAATTTTATATGTTTGTAAAATGATGGGCCGAATCCATAAAAATTAAGCTTTGGAATTTTTACAAAAAAATTAACATCTCTACAAGTCCATATAAGACAATCACATATCAAAAATAAATGGGCCATTGTTTCTACTTACGTATATAATAAACGGGCCTAAATACAGTATAAAACGATTCAAAATATGGTCCTATCCCGTATCATTTTAATAACATAATCAACCCAAATAATTCAATATCTTCTACACCTTCCTAATCTATGTTATTTGTGATTAATCGTTGAATGAAAATGGAAATAATATAGTTTAGATTTTGTACAATAATCCCTCATATATCGAAATTTAGAGAACAAAATACTTTTCTGATCTTCTAAATCAAGTTAAATCATAAATGTTTAGTTCATACTACTAAAACAAAAATCAATGGTTATTTTCCTATTCGTAACCTACCATCTCTATTAGGTTTACCCACCATGAAGCAAAGCAATATACAAGATGATAACAATTACAACCAAAATGTTTCCAACAAACAAAACATTAGTCGAAAACGTTATTCACAAGTTTCAGAGAACAAACATTCTAATAGTTGTGGATCAAATTCGAAGAGTTTTGTTCCCAGATCATCTGTATTTGGTAGTGTTTTGAATGATATTACTAATGTTATTCAACATAACCAAGGTTCCACTGAAAGTTATAGAGATATCACATCTAATTCTACCTCTGAACACTCAATCCATCATACCGGTAAGCCTTATTGAAGCAAACTTGTCAAATGGTATTTTTAATATTTAATCAAGGATTCATGGATAAGTGACTCAAACTACATTGCCGCAAGTGTGAGATGGAGTAATATAGACAACAATGTAGGTTCGACTATATGTCGTTTCACAACACCTGTGAAGCGAAAGCAAAGAATTGGCAATCATCGTATTCGACTATCATAAATAAAGAAAAGAGCAAGAAACATCTACAATTTAGTTTCAGTCATTGTTAGGGAAAATTTCATAAAAATTCCCCATCTAATTTTAATTTGGAAGTTTAATACCCAATGTTATTTGATTGGAAATAAAATGCA
>NW_006238919.1:4785311-4887338 GCF_000375325.1 Capsella rubella | reverse complement strand
GTATATAAAAATTGTCGAATCGAATAAACCGTTTAATCGGATTGACGGAATCACTAAACCGAGGTTGACGAAATTACTAATCCCTAAACACACGGGTAATTTGGGGTTATCCAAAGACTGCATTGTCCTTTGCTATTATCCCAAATCGAATTGGGATCGATAAACCCTAAGTTTAGTGTAATTCCATTAACCCCGGTTTAGTGATTCCGTCAATCCGATAACCGTTTGTTAAGCGGTTTCTTCGATTCGACAATTTTTATATACTTGATGTATTAATAGACAACAAATTAATAAATCATGCATTTTGTTTACAACCAAATAACATTGGGTATTAAACTTCCAAAAATTAAAATTAGATGGGGAATTTTTATGGACTTTTCCCGTCATTGTTACATAGCTTATTATTTGGATTATATATCAGATTTTGTGATTCTAAAAACTGGATTAACTTCCATCAGTTGTATATTAAATTGTTATTGAAGGTTGTAATCCAACCTTATCACCAATCACCTTGAGTGAAAACAGGGGTGATTATTCAATCAATTCACCATATATCAGATGGCTCTGGAAGTTCTATTAGATAAACATTAACTGCAAACTATTCTACAATTCCTGAACAACAAAGCAAAAGATCAAGATTTTGAAATCATTCTACTAAATGTCAACAATGATATTTACCCGACCTAAAATTTAGATTAAAATTGACTGGTATTATGACTACAATATTGACTATTGATGGTTAATGACAGGGAAGGTTCAAGTATCTACCATGTATCCTTCTTCAGAAGTTGACACTATAAGTAAATTTAGAGATCTTGATTATGAAGATGACGAGTTAGATCAGTTTGATGCAGATGGTGATGAAAGGGGTATAAGTTTTCGTACCATTTCACAAATTCATATTTGATTTTGTTTGAAAACAAAAATTACTTAACAAACTACTGACATGCATATTTGATCTTATACCACTTTTGCTTTCTGTTGCTTCCAGACTCCGAAGATTATGATGACTAGATATTTGATTGTAGTAGCCAAGATGAAATCGAATATGAATCAGACAATGATTCTCTTGATCAAACAGATCAAACCGAAGGCCAATAATTTGAACCTTATGATAATTCAAGAAAACGTGCTAAATTTCTAAAGATGTTTCAAAACATTTTAGAAAAGGTTCAAAAATCTGCAACAAGAGAACCTCAAAAGTCCACCAATTCATCTACTGGTATGAATTTGTTCACAGCAAAGACATATACGCTAATTATTAAGGATTGTATTCTCAAGTTGTTTTGCTGTTTTATGACTTAATCTTTTCTCTTAGTTTATGCTGATGATGAGATCCTGATTACACATGTAAGCATTGTGGTGCTATTTTTTTGTATGGTGAGAGGCTTAACAGAAGGAAAAATACAAAAAATCTGGTATTCACTAGATGTTGTATGCAAGGACAAGTAGTGCTACCATTACTACGTGAATCACCAAAATTGTTGTGGTGGCTTTTAACGTCAGATAATATGTTGGCTAAACATTTTAGAGATAATATTAGAGCGTACAACATGATATTCTTATTTACATCGATAGGAGGGAGAGTAGACAGATCGGTTAAACAAGGACATGGACCTTCTATGTTTGCTCTACAAGGTGAAAACTACCATTTTATGGGTTCTCTGAAACCTAAACCTGGTTATTATCCAAAGTTTCAACAGTTATACATTGTTGATACTGAGAACGAAGTGGAAAACCGTATATAGGTAATGAGGTATTTTAAAAAACATATGTTTTGTATACATAATTTGTAATAGTTCTTTGTTGTAGCTGACTGTGTACAATTAATATTTTAGTATAGGCAAGTGCTATATCAGCTGGTAAGAAAAAAAAAGTTCAGAAAGGAGATTGTTGAAGAGCTGGTGAAACTGTTGAATGAAGTCAATCCACATGTTCAAGATTTTAGATTTGCAAGAGACATGTTTCAACTAGAAAAGGATGAAGCGAATTTCCATATGAGGATAGTTTCTCCACAAGAGAAGGATGGTAGAGTCTACAACATTCCTACAGCTTCTGAAGTGGCTGCTTTAATTGCTGGTGATTTACATGAGAAAATGGATAAGCGTGACATTAGACTCGAGAAGCAATCAAGAAAATTGAAGCGAATACATGAGTGCAATGTCAACTATATATCTTGCGCTAAAGTATCCTCTTTTGTTTCCATACGGTGAGGATGATTACAGACTGGGTATTAAGAATACCAAATTTAAATCGTCAAGGAGTAGGAAACAGAAAGATATCAATATGCGAAAATGGTTTGCTTACCGACTACAAGAAAGGTCTAATGAGAAGCACACTCTACTTCGTTCAAAACGATTACTCCAACAGTTTGTGGTGGATGCTTATACAATGACCAAAGCTAACTGATTAAGGTACATTACTAAAAACAAAAAAAAACTAAGGAGTACTGATATAGAAGCTGTTCAGAATGCTTCAGCTGTTGGAGATAGTGACCTTAGTAATCAAGGAAAAAACATAATTCTTCCTCCTTCGTTTACTGGTGGACCAAGCTATATGAGGCAAAATTATTTGGATGCTATAGCTACATGTAAACACTTTGGTTTCCCTGATCAAGTTATTATGTTTACATGTAACCCCAAATGGCCTGAAATTCAGAGATTTGTGAAGAAGATGAATTTGAAAGCAGAAGAACGTCCGAATGTAATTTGCAGGATTCTCAAGATGAAACTAGATAATTTGATGTATGATTTGACAAAGAAACACATTTTGGGGAACACAACAACAGTGATTTTATTAACCTACGTATACTCAATTTTTAGCGTTATGTTATGAAGATTTATATACCAATAGTAATTGTTATAAATTAACTGCTCTTACAAAAGCATGTTTCAGCTACCTATACAATTGAATTCCAGAAAAGAGGGCTTCCACACGCTTATATTATTGTTTTGGATGGATCCAAAACATAAAGTTTCCCACAGCTGATGAAATAGATAAAATCATTTGTGCAGGAATACCCGACAAAGATGAGGATCCAGAGCTTTATGAAGTCGCTAAAGATTGCATGATTTATGGTCCATGTGGGAGTGCCAACTATAATTCTCCATGTATGGTAGAAGGTAAATGTTCTAAGTTTTTCTCAAAACAACATAACGAAACCACTACTCTTGATAAAGAAAGGTATCTAGTTTACAGAAGAAGAGACAATGGTCGTTTTATAGAGAAGAATCGTTTCAAATGCGACAACATATATGTTGAACCATACAACAGGCTATTATCTGTGAAATATTGAGCACACATCAATGTTGAGTGGTGCAATCAAATAGGAAATGTAAAGTACTTATTCAAGTAGGTTCACAAGGGCCAAGATCATGTTACAGTGACCGTGGAGCCTGGTACAAATACTAATGCTGAAAATAATCAACAGGATAACGTACAAAGTAATGATCTGCCTACAGTCAACCAGGTGCAAGACTTTTTTGATTGCAGGTACTTCTTTTTATTTAAAAAGATCATTATCGTTTTTCATACAATCTTATATAAACGTGTATTGTTGTAAATTAACCAATGTTAATAAAAACTTCAGATATATGTCTGCATGCGAAGTCTAATGGAGGATTAACAAATATCTGATCCATTACAGACAAACACATGTTGTGAAATTAACTTTCCACGAAGAAGGCAAACAACCAGTATATTTCAAAGAAGGTGTTTTGAATAGGGCATGGATCGATGATACAATGTTCACGACTTGGTTTGATTTGAATTGAAGAGATCTTGATGCTAGGAAATTATTGATGAGTAGATTCCAAATGATTATATCTGGGATAAGAAGCAAGGTATACTCAGACGAAGAGGAAGAACATGTTTTTCAATTGGGAGAATTAATTATGTCCCACGAAATTTGGAGGATGAATACCATCTAAGGATATTGATAAACTCTGTAAAAGGTCCTACAAGCTTTGAGAACATCAAAACTGTCAACAATATCAGCCATTCTACATACAGGGACGCATGTTTTGCTTTAGGGTCGTTAGACGATGATAAAGCGTATATCAATTGTCTGAAAAATGGTCTAAAAGAAGCAAATTTCATGTGTTCAGCCAAATTTGTTAGAAGATTGTTTGTCATCATGCTTCTCTCAGGAAGTTTAAGTGGTGCAGAAAAAGTATGGGAAGAAACTTGGCAAATGATGGTAGAAGACATACTGAGGAAAAAAATAATAGATTATGTTAGATTACTAAAACAAACATGTTACAAAACATTCTTTTCCTCATCAAATATATTTATTTTAACCTTCTACAGAACTGACATTATCTGAGGAAGAGCTGAAAAATTTACTCTCATAGAGTTAAATAAATTGTTGAAAAGGAATGGAAGCACACTAAAAAGTTTTAAAGTACTGCCACAGCTTTCATTTGATGATGTACCGGTGGTCATCCAATTGATTATAGATGAAAAAAATTATAACCAGGAGAAAATAGCAGAGGATCTCGCCGTTGGTTGAAAATGATCACCCCTGAACAGAAAAAGATATATAATGAGATTATATATGTTGTGGAGCATGATTTAGCTGGTGTTTTTTTCTTATACGGCTTTGGAGGTACTAGGAAAACATTCTTATGGGAAATACTGTCTGCAACAATAAGACTGAAAAGAGGTATTCTCCTAAATACTGCATCAAGTGGCATTGCATCTTTATTGTTGACAGGTGGACGAACAGCTCACTCAAGGTTTGGCATTCCCTTACGTGTTTCTGAGTTTACTACATGTAACATGTCAAGAGAATCAGGCCTTGGTCAATTAGTAAGGGAAGCAAAGCTGATTATATGGGATGGAACTCCAATGATGAGCAAGTAATGTTTTGAATCGCTGGATAAGAGTTTAAAAGACATAATAAGACCAGTCGATGAAAAACCTTTTGGAGGAAAAGTTGTCCTTTTTGGAGGTGATTTCCGGCAAATTCTACATGTGATAGTTCGGGCAGGGAGGGAAGAGATTGTCAATGCTTCACTCAATGCTTCGTATATATGGGATTATTGCAAAGTTCCGAGGTTGACTAAGAATATGAGACTGCTCCAAAACATAGGTTCAGCGGAGGCACGTAAATACATGACTTCTCCAAATGAATACTTGCTATAGGAGAATTAAAAATTAATGAGCCTAACGATGGGGTTTGTGAAATTTAGATACCAGATGAATTTCTTATTACTGAAGATAGTAACCCAATAGAAGCGATCATTCAGGCAATTTATGGGAATTCATTTCATCTAGAGGTTGATCCAAAATTCTTTCAAGAAAGTGCAATTTTATGCCCTACAACGATGATGTCAATGCCATCAACGACCATATGTTGTCAAAACTTAGTGGTTAGTAACTCCTTCAACCTTCTGAATTTAATTTATCCTATTTACATTATAAGTAAAAAAAAATTAATATTATTGTCTATTACCTTTGATAACAGGTGAAGAAAGGGTTTACCTTAGTTCGGATTCTATAGACCAGTTTGACAAACGTGCTATGCATAACCCGGTATACACCCCTGATTTCTTGAACAGTATCAAGGCTTCAAGATTGCCAAAACATAGTCTTCGTCTCAAAATTGGTTGTCATGTAATGCTTTTGAGAAATATTGATCCTTATGGAGGTTTGATGAATGGGACAAGACTTCAAATTATTCAGATGGCATATCATGTTTTGCAAGCTAGGATTTTGACAGGTACTCGAGTAGTATATTTGATTTTAATACCAAGGATGTTGATTGCACCATCAGATACTCGACTACCGTTCCTAACGCGACGAAGATAATTCTCAATATCTGTTGCTTTTGCAATGACTATCAACAAGAGCCAAAGACAGTCACTATCTTATGTTGTTCTATATATTCCAAGACCTGTTTTCTCATGGTCAGCTTTATGTGGCAATGTAAAGGCTTAAGTCTAATTCAGGATTGAATGTGCTAATTACAGACGCAAAAGGAGTACCACAACGTATAACTATGAATGTTGTTTTTAAAGAAGTATTCCAAAACTTTCACTAGAGTTTACTGAAAGTTTGGACGGTAATCTCTCAACAATTTTTTAAACAAGTTATGTTCAACTATTTGTAAAAATAGTTATGCTTCATATTCATATGCTAAAAAGCATGTACTAATCCTTTTTTACAGATTTATTGTTTGCTCATTTTTAGTGAACTCAGATGGTAAAGCACGGCAGAAGATTTAAACTACTGCAACTACGGCAAAAAGAAACTTTTGTGGCTATCTCTTCTATATCTACATTAATTTTTTGTTATATGGTTAAGTTATTTAATTTTTTAAAAGTTTTGGACGAATTTTCATAAGCAATTACAACTACTAGGGTTATTTCAATTGCCAAATTTTAGTAAGTAACTATTATGGTTTTGGTTATATATATAATAACCATTTTTTTTTTTTGTCATCAACAGAACATAACCATTTTTAATTAACACTTAAGGATATATGGAATTTAGTTAAACATAAACAGTATACACCGACTGCTCTGTAATAAACGTGATACTACTGTAGATGAAACCAAATGATACATATAGATAAGTAAGTTTGTACTTTACACGAACTGCACTGTGGTATTAACCCAAACTTAATTCAATATATTGAAATGATGGAATAATATATTTCAAACTATTAATACTATACTTTCATAATCTTTGAGCCCGGGCTGTAGCACGGATTAGTAACTAGTGAAAATATATTTTTCCTTACTATGGTATCGTCGGTGAAACTCCGAATTCACTTTGGATCGGAAACGCCCGGAAAATATTTTGATTCACGGCAAAAAGAAATTACCAGAGTTAAGTAAAATAAAAGGGATACTTTCATTATTATTGATAAGGAAGGATGAATATACATTGGTGAATGAAATATTGAAATAAAGATATAGTCCATTGTGATAAAGCCACATGATATGTTCTTTCCTACCTCCATTTCTTATATTATAATTTTTTTTTTTTTGGCAATATCTTAATCTACACATAGAAGAAATTTATTCATCTACATTTCTCAATTCCATTTTAATGGATCCGTACATATATATAATTGACAGTTAAACTCTTCTCTTTATGCAATTCCGGCGAGTAACCTCCTCTTAAGTTCCATTCTGCAATTACCAACACCAACATTAGTATACTTAAGCAAAAATTAGATGAACCAAACTGTGAAAGGACTAAACATGAGGGTTAAATATACCTCATGAGTTGGCGGTCATGCGCTCCAGTTGCCATCATTCCCCGGTTTTCGTAAGCACGTCGGAGAAGATACGGGATCGCGGTTTCGACTGGTCCAAACGGCATGTACTTGCTAACATTGAACCCAGCTCTCTTTAAACCAAAGGACAATGCATCTGACATTCCATATAGCTGTGCAAACTCTATCTTCCCGTTCTGTTTATCGATCCCGAGGTCACTCGCCTTCCTCGATGCAAGTCTCCCTGAAATTAAACCATTTCTACAATTAGTAAACCCACATTTGACATTAACTGAAGTGATTAAACAACACAATGTGATTCAATGGCTTACCCGAATCAGCGTTATGTGTTGCAAGAACGACGCCGAATCCTGATCCGTTCGAGGCTTTCTCCATCAAGAAGGTCATACAGTCGTTGTAGCAAGAGTGTGTGTCCTGAATTGTGTCATGGACCGGTGACTTACAACCCAAGGAATCTGCCAATCTAGCTTCGCTAGACATGTAAGCACCTCTCACCAACTTGAACCCCATAGGAACACTCTCTTTCTCAGCATTTTGTACAGCCAAATGCAGTCTCTCACCAGCGTCTCTTAAGTACGCCTGAATCGTGTTGTAAACAATCGGTCGGTCTTTGTCCGCATTGAACATGATCGCCGACGAATAAGCCATGTAATCGATCGCGGGTTGGAGGATTGTGTCTTCCGCATCGACCAGTAAAGGTACATTGGACTCTTGGCATTTCCTACATATTTCTTGGATCCTTCTGTGGGCTGCTTCGAGCTCTTTTTCTTCTTCTGCGGTTAAAGGCTCCGGTTCAGAGTTTGTATGGTAGAGAGGACTCGAATCGGAGAAAACCGGGAACGATTTAAGCTTCCAAGAGAGTTTAAAACCTGTACTTTTGTACTCCCATCGAAGCAAATCGCTCACTCGTTTCAGAAGACTAATTGGACATATAGCTGTTATCTTCACCACCACTGAGCTAAACTGTTAAGACAAAAAAAACAAACAACCGGTTATTCAAAAAACCAAACATAATATATAAACCGGAATCACAACATTAAACCGGGATTTTAATAACCGGAGAATATTCCTAAAAAGTGTTATCTCCAGAAAGTTCTAGTTCACCTATAAGGTCATATCTCCAACTAAGGACCTCGTGCGTATAAATCTAATCCGATAATGACGCTTAACCTTTGATTTTATCACCGCCTTAATAAAATTTCATAATATATATAAATTAAGACGCAAAATCATTTTCATTAGAAAAAAAAAGAACATGCAAGTTGTGTTTATGTACTTTTTTCCTAAATAAAAACGCGTAACAAATTTAATATACATGTACATTACATATCTATGCAAGTGTACTTTTGTCAGAGTACGGAGATTTGGCTATCGAACACAACAAACAGAACACAACAAACAGAACACAAGACAAAACAAAACAAAACAAGTTGCCCGAATTTTATAATTATGTTTTGTATTAACGCAAAAAATGATTTACGATATAATTAAATAAAAGATATTTTATTTTGGTTGTTAAGATACGATTTAACAAAAACAGAGCAAAGAAGAGAAAAAAACAGAGGAGAAGGCTTACGTGAGAAGTAGGTAAAGATTTAGCAGCTTCAATGGTACGAATGAATTGTTGCATGTTATCATCACAAGATGCAGCGTCATTGGCATGTTCAACGCCATAGACAAGCATACCTTTAAGACCAGTAGCGTTATAAACGCTTCTAACGCGTTCAGCGGCTGCGTCAGCGTCTTCACCGGCGCAAAAGTGGTCATAAAACGTACCTTTCACGAGCCCTAGGACCATGCCACGTGTAACGGCAGCGTCCATAAGCTTAGAGCTCATGACCCACGTTCCTAGATCGACCATAGGACCTATCGCCGCCGCATGCAAGACGGCGGTGGAACGGAGGAGATCAGAGGTTGGGACAGAGGAGAAAAGACGGGCTTGATCGGAGAGATCGAGGCCATCGTGAGATTGCTCGGTGGGTTTTGGGTGGTGGAGAGGTGGTTCCGGTGCTTGTTGTCCAAAGGAGAGAATCTCCGGGACGACGGCGGTGGAAGCAGTCACGGTGGGAGGACCCACCGGGCTAAAAGCGGGTAAACGGTAAGATCGCCGGATAAAGTTTGTTCGGAGGAGACGGGTTGCCATATAATTCAGAGATTTTGGTTTTAAAACGAAAAATCAAATTTTATTTTTTCTCTTCTCTCTTTTTTTTATGTCTCTTCTCTTTTTTTTTTTTTGTGTTCTCTCAAAGCTTTGGTTGTGTGATTTTTTTTTTTGTTTCTCCTCCTCCAATGTTACTACCACATATATTTATAGAAGAACGTAAATCCTTATGCATATACATACACGTTTTACCTGTACGATATATATAGATGCCCATGTGTACAATTCTTTATCGGATTGTTTCAGATATAATAATCTAAAAAATAAAAAAAATAGTGACAAAAGAAAAAATTCTATAATTACAAACGAATCTTTGTAAAGAAAGTAAATAACTTTTAACATTCATTTCAATTCAAAGGTGAATCTTAAAATACCATAATCTTAAAATACCACTATTTGGTATTAATTTTTTTATAATCATAATAGAATTGTAATTAAATAAAAATTTGAAATTTATAATCATAATTGGCAAAATAGATAAATCCGTCAATGTTTTAGTCCGTTCTATATTTAAGGTAAAATCAGCCATATTTTATTTGTAAGTAAAAATGATATATAAGTAATTTATGGTTGGTTTTAAATATTTCAAATCAGTACTACTACAACATACAATTGATGAATAACAAATAAAACGGTTTAATCCGCAGATAATATTGTCCGGTTTAACAACTGCAACCATTTGGACTTTAAATTCTAACTTTTTCCATCACAGTTAAGTTTTACTTGATTGGCTTAACAAGTGTAGTTAATAAAGAATAATTAGTACAACTATATAATATTTCCTACAAGTAATAGAATACAATTATAGAAAAATCTAGAGGCTACGTTATTTAATTTAGGTCCACAAATATTAGCTGTTTTTCTGAAAAGGGTAAGCAAGATTGTGCCGTAATTTTCTGAGAGAAACAAATTTCAAAAAAAATATAAATAATTTAACTTCGTCAGAGACAGCAAGGTCCTGAGTCATCAGATAACTATTTTAATTGATAAACTTAAAATTGAAAAACAAATTAATTAATTTGGGCGGAGACGGTGGAGGAAGATATGAAGGATGAGTGGATGATGAATAGGATTCAACATGTGGACCTGGACTTGTTCTTTGAATCTTTGACTTTTCTAAATTGGAATCTCCGGAATCTTTAATGACTTATTAAGTTTGAATTAATCAACCTAAAGATTCCGACCGTAAACACAAAAAAGTAAATAGATGTTTATAAATAGATTTTAGAGTTTATAAATTTAAGAAAAAAATTGTTTACTACATCATAATCTCTATTTAGATTCGCCTATATTTTTCTTCTATTTATGAAAGGTAGTAGTAAATTCAGTATATGAAATTTTAATAATTTCTTTCTTTATTGATCTTTTACTTTGTAAACTAAAATTAACAGTACATGTAATAAATTTTAAAAAATTAACAAAATATTCAAATTTATAATATAAACCATATTTCTTTTAACCACTTCAAATTTGCAACATCAATTAGTGACTCCAAATTATAACTTCTTTACATGTAAAGATTAATATCGTTGTTCTTATGAAAATAGCCGCAGCAACTAAAATAACGATCATCGTTTTTAATACCGACGATATGAGCATTACCTCAAAAAAATAGTCACATCGACACTTTAATATTTCTCATCCATTTTTTATGTTATTTTTGATGTTTAATTTTCCGTCGTTGAACATAATCATAACAATTACAAAAAGAATGCGGACATAAATAAATAAATAATCTATATCATTTTTTTAAAATGATAGTAAAATATAAGAATCATAATTTATATTCCTACTGATCTCATATTTAGTAACTAAATTAAAAATATTACTTCCAAACAGCTTAAACAGTCATTTTTTATAAATTATTATATATTTTGATAATAAATTGGTTCTCGTCTAAACTCATATAAAAAAAAAGAAAAAAATATAAAAAATGATTTAAAGATTTTAATAAATATGTTTAACTTAATTTTGCATCTCATAAATGTAAAAACATATGTTTAAACATGTTACAATCCAAATAAATGTTACTATTTTCAAAGAATTTTTTTTAAAAAAATGAATATTGCATGCGAAGTTGGGTTGGACCAATAAAAATGGCGGCTACAGCTGGAAACTGTCGTGTCATATGTACCCACCTAACCTCTTTACTTCCTCACGTGACCTCTTCACCTTCTCTCTCTCAATTTAACGGCTCAAATCACATCAAAACAATTAAATAAAAATACAAAACTTATTTTATTTTTTCTAAAACTTTGGTAGCAACCATTACCTTTTTGAGAGTACGAAATGGTCCCAATTCGTATTTTTAATTATTTGTTGTTGTTGTAAAGATCTGCTTTTTTCCAAAAGATTCTCTAAATTTATGTATTTTTTTCGAAAAGGTGCGACATCAAATTCAACTCTCATATATATTTATTTTGTAACGTATCTTTTTAAAAAATTATATAATTTTGTAACTTATCTTTAGAAGCTTTGGTTGGTTCGTCTTCACTCTTTCATCACTACTTCGTTAAGAGTCTCACACAAGTGGTATGGGTTGGAAAAACAATGACTAAGTACAATAAAAATGAGTTAATTTAATGGTTAATTAAGTAAATAATATAATTTTAGGAATATATAGTCCTTATATTAGTGTTGCTTAAAGTTTTTAGACACAAATAAAAAAATAATTTAATTTTTCTAATTTTTCTAATTTAATTTAATAATATTATACTACTTTTTTTAAATTTTTTACTGATCAATACAATTAAATAATAGCGATAAAAGTAAAACTAGAAGTTTTAAAAACCTTTTGTATTGTAACCTTAAAAACCTTTTCTTCTGAACTAGTTTTAAGTTTTAAACTAGTATTTCATATGAAATGGAGGATGTAGTTTTTTTTTCTCATTGACATGGTAAAAATAAAAATATATAAATAAATGATTGTTTAATTATTTTATTGACATTTTAGTGTGCAGAAATTTATATAAACTTAAAATATGATTACAACATTAACACACCAAGCATTTTCTTATTAAAATTTTTGACCCTCAAAACAAAAAAACCAAAGCAAAACATAATTGAAATAGTTTTAAAAACTTTTTTAGTCAACAATGACGAATTGAAATACTTTTAAAAATATATATATGTATGTAAATATTTTTCTATAAAAAAAATGATGGAAAGCTTTCTCCTAAACGTAAGATAATTGAAAAACACACGATTTTTTCGACGAAAAGAAAATGAACAGCAATGATTTCTCAACCAATAATTGAACTCGTATCGCAAATAATTGAATAAATATTACTTATACTCCAAAAAGAGTCATATCATATATGTGAGATAGATGTACGGTCGAGTAATCCAACCCAAAATTCTCATGTCTGCAATGATAACTTTAGAAAAAAGGATATTTTCTCTCAATTTTGTTTTTCATCCAAATTCATACAAAAATTCACAATAACACGTAAAATACAATAAAAATGATGTTCATTAATAAAAGAGAACTCTAGCACAAAATGATGTTTTCCTTAGTCTGTTACTAAAATATTTTTGTTTTACAAATTCATTTCATTTCATCCAAATTCATACGAAAATGTTTACTATTTCATCCAAAATACGCAATAAACTAGATGAAATATAAATAAAAATAGATCTCCCACGAATAATTAAGATAATAGTACTGCATTACTCTTGCTACTTATGCTAAAAAAAGCATACTATAAACCTCAAAATCACAATATACAAATATAAGTGTATGTAAAATTAGTGTCTTTAAAATTATTATATACTACCACTCGTACATTTATTTCTATCTTTCACTAAAATGCTGATAATGTATATAATGATCATCTAACTTTTTTTTCCTAGTTAAGTTAATCGTTTTGTGTCATATTCACCTAATCATTATGATTCTCCTTAAGCTTTCACCTCGTCCGTCAATAGAGGTTTAAAAACAGAACCAAAAACAAATTGTACACATCTATAACAAATATGTCATATGTACATAAATAGAAAAACACAAATCTAGAAAACCTACCACACAAAATTGATCCTAGCACTGTCCACATTAAAATTAACAGCTAGGTTTTTAATTCATATTTTTTGCCAGCCATTTCTAACTAATTTGTAATTCTATATCTCATGTTGTGTGATATTTTCGTGGGGTCTTTGATGAATTTATAATAGGTACTTTTTATAGAATACTAATCAGTGAATGCAACAAGTTGAGTCCTTTTTGACAAAAAGCAAGTTGAGTCCTTTCAAAACCCACATGCCAAAGGTTTAAGTAAAATGAAAAAGACAGCCCCATGAGCTGCCAAATTTATTTCATCGTGATGAGTCAACAATGAGTCGATGCCAACAATGTAGGAAACTTCACAAATTATTAATGTAATATATGTATTTCAAATATTAGTGTAATTCTGTATAAAATAATATACTTATGTGTACGAGGAAAAAATTTAGTTAGCATGAATAATGCATAAATAGTTTACTATACCTTAAAAAGGTTATACAAAAACATTGATACAAGTCCATACAATATTTACCCTTACATAAGCAATCATATATGTGTTTTTGATCAAATAGCTACACATTTTTAATAGAGAGGCTAGAGTTTATAAACAACTAAAGATGATAATAATAGGCTTTGGCCTTTTTCATGTAAAACATTCGGTGAAACTATTTTGGGATTTAGCTAATTTTGTAAATCTGGATTAATTAATTATACAAAAACCATGATGTGATCAAATACCGACGACTACAATTGTATTATTGTTTTATTCGTTTTAGTTTATTATTTATTCGTTTGCCTTTTAGTTTGTTAAGTTTATATCTACTTCAGTACTACTACTAGCTAGTAGTTCCAACTAACAACAAAACCTATCTCTCATTTGTTCTTCTTTTTTTTTTTTAAATAAGTAGATTTTATTTAAATTTAGTGTGTTGTTCTAATTTCTTATAGGGAAGAACAATCCATAAATATTTTCTGTATAATATTTGAGACTTTATAATTGTTGGAGTTATACTATTTAGTGAAGTAAAAATAAGAGTATGAACACTAGAGACTGTCAAAACTCAAATAGTAAACGCCGTGAAATCTAAGATATTCACATGTGCATGAACAAGCAAAACATTTTGATACTATATAATATATTAGCATTATATACCTAATTTAATTTCTCATATTACTACTCAATAACACGGAACTATATTATAAGATTTTACTAATACAAAAATAGTTTTAACAAAAGATTAAATGGGTAAAGTATTTTCACTTGTTTCGGGCATTTTGATACTTAACTTCACATTTTTAATAGGTTTTTGTCAATACAAAAATAAAGCAGCCGACCAATTATTTTGAAAGATATATAAAAGTGTTTTGTTTAGGTCATAGGTCAACGAATGTTTAGTGGAGAATGACTGGTGCAACTTGATAATTTCATAATCATACTCAAATGCAAGTTATCTCTTACAACGAGAATATTATTTTATTACAAGCAAAAGCGAGATTCTCATGAATTTAAATATTATTTGTGGCTCTCTATAGATATAAAACTTCATTCTTTTGTGTGTTTGGAAATTTTTGAATTTTGTTTTTCCCTAGACCAATTTTAAATGGAGTCAAGAGTAATGGAAAAAAACACACACTAAAAATAACAGAACTAAGTATCATTAAGTAAACTGATTAATGTGTGTTATTTTCATGCAAGATCTGCATTTGATCGTTGTTATAACTCTTCATTTATTTTAATTATAACATTAAATCTAACCAGTAAAATAAACATTTTTACAGCTTTTAAATCAAATACTGTAGTAAGGAATTAAGTAATGGTTTAATGTTGAATTTACTGGAACCAGAACTAATCTACACATTTATTAATCTACACTAGAGTATTTTATATACATATTGTCTAAACATGTATTCAATGAACCCTGAATTTGAGCTACACTTTTAACCCTTTGCGTTATATAGGCTTTGATTAATTCGTTGTGACTTTAAAATCTTTCCACAGCCAAATTTTGGTCTACAACACTAAATTCAAAGCAATCACTTTCTTTTAAAGCACATAATTTTCATCTTTCCAAAATTTTAATTTATACAGCCAATAATCTACAGTAATAAAATTTACCGGTACAGCAAAATAATCTATAGCTTGAAATCTACAGTTAAAAATCAAAAGTTACAGCCATAGCCAATCAAGGCCATAGTATCTTTGAGTCCATTGGTGCATTAGAAAATTTTGAAATATCATTACGTAACGTTAGTTTTCTTTGACACGGACATGAGGTAAATGCATATTGAAATTTTTGGATTTAGTAGAGTTTAGAGAGATTTTAGGAGAGTGTAATAATAGAACGCTTTAGTGATTTGATTAAACGTGGTTTTGATATTTTCAATTTAATTTTCCAAATTAATAGGAGAAATTAATGTCAGTAGCATAGCAATGTAAATATGTTGAAACTCCTAAGATTTTTTTTAAATACTGCTGCAAAAATATTATAGAAGATATATATTATATTGAAATTTTTGCGACGACATGTTAATCCATAATAAGAAATTAATTGAAAAATATTGTAATTTATTGTAAAATCAATTTCTGTAAAAAGTGAATTTAAAAATTGTAATGCTCCGACCGCCATTTCTTCAGTGGATCCTATGTTCATTACCAGCTCACGGGCCCATCTCTTTTAATGAGCCTCACATTTTTTCACTAGGCCCATCAATATCCGACGGTCGGTTGGCTTATGTCCGGGAGGTTGAAAGACTTGTTTACTGATCTTACAAATCACCACATGATTTTTTCATGTGTTTTAACCTCAATCATACAATTCATAACCACTTTTTGTAAGGTCACCCATCCATTCAATACTCCAACAGGTTAACTCTAAAGTTCTCTCAAGACTTTTAATCGAAACAGTAAGTGCACTAGTCACTTATCAGAAAGTTAATAACGTATTCTCTTATACTGTGAAGTAAATACTGACGAAGATAGGTAATAATTGCAAATTTTGTAATTAATGAGAGAGAACTCGAACAAAGCCATTTAAACACGTAAATCAGATATTTCCTACCTATTTTATGTTATTTTATATTTACTTTACTTTGGTAGTAATGGAAACGTAAGAGCTAACAAAGCCATAGTTCAATGTTACTTTTTCTAGCTCTGGTAAAATTATATCAGTTCTGCAACATATGCATGTTGAGCCAATTGGAGATAACAATGCTTCTTATATCTGTCATGCATGTTTTCATTTTTTTATGAATCAATCTACTCCTGGAAAATTTATAGACGAACCAATCATAAATCATCTGCTAATTTGTTTAACATTGCTCTTGTACAACTACTTTTATTAAAATTTCAGAACTAAAATCCAAATACCTATACACCGAAACGAGTTTTTAGCTACTCTAAAATGAGTAGGCAATTAGTCGTAAAACATAGTGACCAATATGTGATGTAGCTAAAGGTCTAGTCGTAAAACATATCAGTCGCAAAATTGCTACTGATTTTTAGTTTTAAGATCGATTAATGACCAATATGTGATGTCGCTAAAGGTCTAGTCATAAAACATATTAGTCGCAAAATTACTACTGATTTACGACTGATCTACGACAGTTTGCTATCAGTTGTTAACCGGTCGTACATCAATCGTAAGGTTTGGCGACTACATAGCGACAAAGTAGCGATTGACGTTTGCTACTAATTATGTAGTACACTACAAGAAAACAAGTCATTTTCGACTCCCAAAAAGGTCACAGAACGGTCGCAAATACCTACTTTGCGACTACTTTATGACTATTTTTGTTAGTCGCTAAATTAAGTCGTCTCAAAATAGTCACACATTTACGTCGATTTTATGACCTTATAATATGTTTGTATATTAGAGACCAAGTTCTGACCTTAATTATAGTGGTAGATAGAGACTTTTTAGCGACAGATAATAAAAAAATGTACACATATCAAACAAAATGTAATTAAAAATAATAAATATATTTTTTAATTTAGTGACAGAATTTTTTTAATTAATATATATATTTTAGATTTAGTGAGAGAATTTGTTTAATTAATATATATTGATATTAATAAACCACCCAAATTTGGAATTGGTTAAGAGTTAAAAATTGAACCAATTACAAAATTAAACCGGATGCAAAAATTAAGAAAAAAAACCCTAATCACGTAACAATGCCCTCAGCCGCCGCAACGAGATTCCGTTTGCCAACGATCCCCCGCCGCCGTTGCTTGCAATGCTTCTTCCATCAAGCCTCCCCGGCGTGTCTCATGACCTCGGTCTGTCTCTGGTCTTCAACGACGAAACAAACGGTGTTAGGAAGTGGCGTGAATCCTCATATAGCTCGATTTGCTCTACTGATTCCTCTACGACGAATAGAACTCGACATGCTGCTACTTTCTTTAGTATTCTCCCTTTCTCATCTTAGCTTCTCATTGCCTTTATGATTCCAGACTTTTATTCAACATTTAAAAGTGGTTTGAACTCGTTAAGATCCAATTCAGATCCAAAGAGCAGCCAAAACGAATACTCTAAAAGAGAGAAGTTATGAAGATTAAGAGTTTAACACCTTGAAATTCACGAGTTCAAACGGATCTCCATATTGATTATGAATACACGATCTTAAACCTTACCACATAAACATCGATGGTGGTCCGGCTGTCCGTCGAGAGAGGCATGGCGAGTTGCGGAGGAAGAGATCGAAGCTACTTCGAAGAGGAGGAGATCTGCGCCAGTTTGAAGAGGAAGAGATCTGAGTGTTTCTTAAGCGGCATAGATTGGAGTTTAGGTTTTTTTTTCTAAGTGTGGGAGTGCTTCTGTCGATGGAGAAGAAGAGTATAGGTATAGGTATACATTATAGAGAAAATTATTAATACTGCCATGTACAGTGACCAAACTCTTAAGGAATGCCATTTCTATAAATCTCTTCTCCCGCCTGCCACAAGAGCCATGTAAAAAGACCAACATATCCTTGAATGACATGGGCTGCTTTGTTTCGTGACTGTTCAATTTTTTTTTCATTATCTCTTTCTCTTCTTCATCTTCTTTTTCTTCTTCCAACAACAAACAATTCCAGCAGACCAGATCCGACGGATGAACTCCCGCGGACCAAATCCGGCGGACGAACTCTAACGGACCAGATTCGACAGACCAGATCCAACGGACCAGTTTCGAAAGACCAGATCCGGCGGACCATAGCAATTCTGGTCCAGATTCGACAGATCAGATTCGACGGACCAGTTCCGACCGAACATAACTCCAGCGGACGAGTTCTGGCAGACCACAGTCGGTTCTGATGAACTATAACCAGCTCAAGCAGACCAGATTCGACGGACCAGTTTCGACCAACCAGGAAGACGAGTTCCGATAGACCAGATCTGGCGGACGAGTTCAGGCGGACCATAATCAGTTCCTACGAACTTTAACCAGCTCCGGAAGAGCAGATTCGGCGGACCAGATAGACCAGTTACGATAGACTAGTTGTGGCAAACCAGATCCGGCGAATCATATTCCGGTGGATGAAAACTAGTTATGATAGACTTGTTCTAGGTGAGAAAATATGGCGGACCAGTTATAGTGACCTGATTCAGCGATGGACAATACATTTTTCTGTAGATGGACAAGATTCGGCAGATCAGATGTAATGGACTAGATCTTGTGGACGAGATTTTTCTTTTTGTCTATCGTATTTTTGTCTCTGCTCCTTCACCACCCACAACTTTCACAAAATCTCTCTACTTGTCCTCCATTAGCACCCACCAATTTGTACATAACTGGTTTACATTGTGCCCCTAAATAAATCAAAACTTTATTTGTGTCATTCTATAGAACGTCCACAGTGGACACGCATCGGAGTTAGAGGACACGCATCAGAGTTGTCTCTTGAATTCTTTCAAAGTGAGTTTTCGATGGACCACATCTACTTTATATATTTTGTCCATCATATATTACTTACTCGTCCGTTATTTTTGACATGGTCCATTTCCCACAGAATATTAGGCTACAACCCAGCAATTAATGGCTATTGCTGCCAACAGAAAAAGCAAAATTCCACTCTCTAATGCTAAGGGCAAAATCGTCATTGTAACTCTCTTTGTGGCAGGATTTGAAAGAAGCTTTTGTTAATGGCAGTTTCAGAAAATTGAGTTTCCAAACTGGCATTCTAAACAAAATTCCCTACATTATACTTAACCCATTAGCCTTATTCCAAATACTTTCACTTTAACCGGGAAACCAATTAAATTTGTGTTGGTGGGAAACTTTTGACAAAATTTTTGGTTTGTCCGCCCAAACCAAATAATTTTGGTTTCATATTTAAAAATATCTGATTTTGAATAACAAACCATAATTATTTTGAATAACAATTCTATTCTAAGTGTGGAGTGATATGTCAAAGAAGAGTATATACACTAAATAAAATTTAGAGTTAAGAAAATAATTAGATTTTCAAAACCTTATAAATAATTATTTTAAAGTTAAAAATAAATTTCGCAAATAAGTCACATTTATGTGAGTATTTAGTGACTTATTTGTAACTTTTCCTCTAGTCACTAACATGTAATTTTTTAAATTGATTTAGATATTCCGAAATTTTAGTATTTAAACATTCAAATGGAAAGCTTTAAAAGATTTTTATGACTGATATTGATCATACCAAAGCACAAACGTATATAGAAGTATGTTAACAATTCACTTATGTGAAATTTTGAATACAAAAAATTGAGTGTTGGTAAGCGGTCACAAGTTAGTATCTATTAATGATGTCAGTCGCAAAGTTCGTTACAAAGTTGTCGCAATTTGTTATGTTTTTGTGACCATCTGCTCTTAGTCACAAAGCAAAATTTTGAATTCTATACATTTTGACCAAAACTGATGAACTCAAGCACTAATAAGAACTTATGATGGTATTGTAAAGTATATTGTAACAGTTTAAGAGTTTAAAACATTGTTTTAGTAGGTTTTTAATGAAATTCTAACAAAATTACAAACCTTCTTATAAAGTAACATGTAACTCTTTATATTGATTTAGATATTCTGAAATTTTTGTATTTAAACATTCAAATGGAAAGCTTTAAAAAGGTTTTTATGACTGATATTGATCATACCAAAGCACAAACGTATATAGAAGCATGTTAACAATTCCCTTATTTGAAATTTCGAATACAAAAAATCGAGCGTTGCTAAGTGGTCCCAAGTTAGTATCTAATTAATGTGTTAGTCGCAAAGTTCGTTAAAAAGCCGTCACAAATTGTTACGTTTTTGTGACCGTCTGCTGTTAGTCACAAAGCAAAATTTTGAATTCTATACATTTTGACAAAAACTGATGAACTCAAGCACTAATAAACACTTATGATGGTATGCTAGAGTATAATGTAACAATTTAGGAGTTTAAAACATTTTTTTAGTAGGTTTTTTATGAAAATTCCCAAAATTACAAACTTTCTTATAAAGTAACATGTACCTCGTTATATTGATTTAGATATTCTGAAATTTTTGTATTAAAACGTTCAAATAGAAAGCTTGAAAAAGGTTTTTATGACTTATTTTGATCATATCAAAGTACAAATGCATATAGAAGCATGTTAACAATTCCCTTATGTGAAATTTCAAATACAAAAAATCGAGCGTTGGTAAACAGTTGCAAGTTAGTATCTAATTCAGGTGTTAGTCGCAAAGTTCGTTACAAAGTCCTCGCAAATTGTTACGTTTTCGTGACCGTCTGCTCTTAGTTACAAAGCAAAATTTTGAATTCTATACATTTTGACCAAGACAGATAAACTCAAGCACTAATAAGAACTTACGATGGTATGCTAGAGCATTTTTAACAGTTTAAGAGTTTAAAATATTGTTTACGTAGGTTTTTATGATATTTTCACAAAATTACATACCTTCTTATAAAATAACATGTAACTCTTTAAATTAGTTTAGATCTTGTGAACATTTCTATGCAGATTACACAAATAAAAGTCATCTTAATCTTGATTATTATAACAAAAATATAAATAATTTTGTGATCGAAATACTGTTGCAAATATGACGCAAATTTGCTACTTTTCGTTCTTATTATAAGTTTAGTCACTAAGTAGTCTCAAAGTGTTATTATTTTGCGACCATATAAATTGGTTAGAACGATGTCTGCTAATAGTCGTAAATAAGCGACATTTTGCCGACTTCTTGTGGTCGTCGCAAGTTTGCGACTGTTTTGCTTCTATTTTTGCTGTAGTCGGAAAAGTGTCTTAATTAAGTTGCAAAACAGTCGCTCAATTTTGCGACTTAAAAAAGGGTCACAAACTTTAGTCCCAAAATGCAGGTTTTCTTGTAGTGGTCGTACATCAGTCGTAAGTTTTGGTGACTGTCTAGTGACGAAGTAGCGACTGAAGTTTGCTACTAAATATGTCGTCGGTATGTAGTTGTAACATTAGCTACTGATGTACGACTCATATCTACGACAAAGTTGCTAATGAATACCTACTACTTGGTTATCGTTTTCTTAATTACGTTTTTGGTTCTTGATTTTAGTTTGAAGAAAAGTAATAACAAAAACAAATTAAAGAAATCTTAAATCCCAAAAACACATCAAAATGAAAATTCAAGTGCATACAAAAGGAATACAAGTTTTCAATAGGAAAAACAAGTTTTCAATAGGAAAAACAACTCCAACTGATAAGGAGTTGATCGTGTTACCTAAACAGAACATAAGTTTAAAGGTTTATAAAAGCAAGAGAGTTATAAACCAATAGCTAAACAGGTTTAGTATGTGGATGATCAGAAGCAGTTTCTTTAGCAAGGAATGCAAGGAATCTCTCGTCGGTTTTCAAGAACTTGTGGACAGTCACAAGCTCGGCGATCTGGGCCTTTTGATTAGTTGTTATACACTTTTAACAAGAACTGTAAGTCTAACAAAAAAATATTAATTTTGAATCAAAGAGCTGCAAAATTAAGACCATGTTTAACAAGTGATCAACTAATCATTCGAAGAAAATACTTAAATTATCACATAAGCTCAAAAATTACAATAGTTGTATTTAATACTATGGCCATGTTTGACAATTAGTCGCAGCGGTTACGACGGAAACAAAAAATAAAGCTTTCATTTGTTCTTCAGCCTTTTTTTGTCTCTCATGTTTTTCTGTTGCGTGATTTTAATAACATGAATTTACAATCGCTAGCATTATTAGCGACACCAGACATACCTTATTTTGAGGTAGCAACAGTCGCATGATTAAAAGTAATTGAAGAATTTTTTACAGATAAGATAAATATGAAAGATGGATTTTAATCTAAAAAATTAAATCTAGATAATAATTATAATTTGGGGGGGGGGGGGTTTATTAAGTTTAATGGATTAAAAACCCAAAAAAAATCATATGTTATTCAATGACTGATTTTAAAATAATTATCAAAACCACGTGTTATTGGTTGTATGATTTATAAATTCTAGTTAATATCCCATGTTATTAGTTTAGTGACTTTTTGTATTTTAAAATATGTTGTATATTTTAAATGGATTTGAAATGATTTGAGAGTGTAAAATAGAAGGATTCAAATCCAAGGATAAAACATATTATTTCAAAATCCATGTATTTTGATTTTATAATTAATAAGGATTCACAAATCCTATATAGATTTACAAATCAATAAACCAATAACAGCCTCTAAAATTATAGTTAAGCCCTTTAATTTTATTCAAAGAGAATATAGCAAAAGTATAATAGTCGTATTAAATACTTTTTGATGTCTTCTAACAGAAAACATCAAAGTTTCCCAACTGGTTTTTTTACCAAGTTTTTCTTTTCTTGCTGGCTATATATGATGATGGCCATGACAAGGCGACAATATTCAAAGTTCAAAGTTTAGTTTTTCTTGTATTATATTATTTGGTCTAAGGCTATATGTCATATTCTTAGACCTGAGATAGTAATATTCTATGTACAAACCCAAATTATGTTTCTACCATAACAAAAACCTAATTTTATAACAAATTGATGATCAAACAAGTAGATAATGAGATATTAGTGTTCACAAACTTTCTCATCTCTTTTGGAAATTTAGAGCCTTAACAGAGAAAGCATAGATAAATGCAAAAAACAAAGAGAAAGCAATGAGGGCAAGTGAGACAACCCACAAGAAGTTGTATTCATAACCATAATAATTTTTCATGAACTCATCCACCTTCTCACCCGTATCGAGCTTCGTCTCTACATCTCCATATTGAGCTATTGTCGCTCCGTACAACCCCCACCACCCTGGACACACGTACGTGAACCATCTTAACCATATCGGCATTCTCTGAAAAATTAATATCAAAATTAGTAATGAGCACTTATAACCAAGCTGAAAGTTTTTACGATTAATTAATTACAAATATTTTTGATAAATTTTAAAGAGGCTTTGTAACTAAGAGATGGTTACTTACAGAATGAGGAATGGTGAATCCTGAAAAGACGTTCCACGATGTGGATATGACTCCATTGAGTATCGAAGCGATTTCTTGAGTAGGACTTACGGAAATGACCATTATACCGGTATATATAGAGTATAGGATGCTGATGAAGGTAAATAATATATTCAACAAAAATTTGGAAGCTGTCCATTCATATCCTATCATCCCATAGACGATAGCTCCATAGATACAAGCTTGAGCCATTATATAAGGAATCTCGATTATCACCTTCAAAATGGTTTCATGTTTTCAAGTTTAGAAACCAAAACATATGATAGGGTTAATTGGTACATAGAAAGAAAATACCTGTGAAAATGCATAGGGTAGAGAAGAGTACATTCCAGCACCTGTTTCTCGATAAAAAACTATACGTTCAGCGATTACGATAGGACGCACAGATGCCGCACTTTGCGAGCTTAAGAAGCCAATAACGGTTGACAGTGCGCCTACACTATTGAAGATATCTTGTCTTGTTCCTTTTCTTTTGCCGAGGTTCCAAAAGATGATTCCATACATGATTCCAACAGCAGCCCCAAAACCGAGACGCACCGCATTATAAGGAACATTTCTCCAATATGACTTGTGTTGTTTCCACAAGCAAGCTTGGAATTGAGAGAAATAAGATTTTGAATATTTTGTTGAGAAATGAATGTCTTGTGCATGAGGAGGAACCATGTTCAATTCCTTAATCAGATCTTTGTTTCTCCTATATTCACACAACAAGTGTTTAGGAGATTTTTTAAATTATAATATTTTTTTTATGAATGCTTGCGTGTAACTCAACTTACTTGTAAAGGTTCGAGTTTTTGTATACTTCAGAAAATCTGACACCAAGAACATCTTCTTGTGCCCTTGTTGTAACTTCAAGGGCCCATGTTGCTGGATTGTAACCTTCTTTTATTTTTCCTACTCCTCTTATTCCCTAAAAATAATGATGTCAAATTATAAATTGTGAAGAAGAAGAGGTGCTGAGAAAATAGTTTCACTTATTCCCTCTTACCTCAAAATATTCGATTAGTTGAGAGGAATGGTGGCCAATTGGACCAACATATATCTCTTCTCCTCCTCTTGTCAATAAGAAAAGCTAAAAAACTGAAAGTTAGGTACATATAAAGCTTCATGTAAAAGTAATAGAAACATAAAATAAAGTAATTTATGAGTTACTTCATCAAAAGATTCAAAAATATCGATACTCGGCTGGTGGATGGTGCAAACAACAGTTCTTCCTGTGTCAACAGTGTTTCTAACTGTCCTCATGACAATTGCGGCCGCTCTTGCATCTAATCCAGATGTTGGCTCATCCATGAAAAGAATAGAGGGATTGGCTACAAGCTCTACCGCGATTGTCATCCTTTTTCTTTGCTCGGTCGAAAGCCCACTAACTCCCACATTTCCAACCAACATCTTCCTCAATGGTTTTAACTCTATCAATTCCATCACCTCTTCAATAAAGAGCTGCACATTTCTATTAGTTATATGGTTCTTATAAAGGAGATTGATTATCATATATTTAGAGACACTAACCTCTCGAGTATGTGTGTCGATATCAGTGGGCAACCTCAACCACGCAGAATAAAGAAGAGACTCATAGACTGTTAAAAGAGGGGAATGTATGTCAGATTGTTCACAATAACCCGAAACACGAGCAAAGCTGTCCTGCTTTTTAAGAAATCCAGAGACATGTATTTCTCCATGAATGTATCCTGTGTTTTTACGCCCGGCTAAAACATCCATCAATGTAGTTTTTCCAGCGCCACTCACGCCCATAAGTGCAGTAAGAACGCCAGGCCTAAAAGCACCACTTAATCCATTCAATAGTACTATTTTATCATCTCTTATGCCATTTTCTTTCATCTCCTACAAAATTCTTCTTTTAAATTAAAAAAAAATCTTGCTCATGTACTCTATGTTTATTGAAAATTTCATTCTCATACCTTTGGAGTATCAACTGAATATGTGATGTTCTCAAATGTCATGTATAGAGGCTTGAAAGGTATAAGCAGTTTTTTCTCGTTGCAAGTCCTCACTGTTACAAATTCTATATAATTTAAACCATTTTTGGGATCATGATGTTTACAAAGGAGAAGAAAAGAGAGAGTTATTCGAGGTCATACTTTCGATGAATGGTTGCACCGTGATTCTTGAATAGTTTCTATCCGTTATAGTATATTTGCTATCAGTTTCTTCACTTTCGTCTGGTAAAACAACACTCTTGGATACTCCATACTCTACAAGTATTAAAAAAATATATATGTTTAAAGGATGTAATTTGTATTTCTCTAATACATAAGTTTAGGAAGAGTAAATGAGGACACTCACGTTTAAGAAAAGCCAGACACAACGATGTAACAATGTTGGACAAGATTGTGGATATGATCAATGCTAAAATTCCAATCCAATACCAATAAGTTTCTACAAAAAATCCTCGCGATTTTAAGACCGCAACTCCCAAACCCTGCAAATAGTACATAGTAAAGTTTAGATTCCAAAAAATGTGTTGAAAACTAAAGAAATATTTTCTAGGAAATTACATCTTTCCATGAATTGCTGCGGAATTCGTTAACCGAAATAGCTGTTTGAATATACATCATTGGTGATGTCCAATACGCCCATGTTAACCATTTGTGCACTTGATCTGTGAAACACAACTCATCACTATTAAGCTTTTGAATTATACAATTGAATGAATTTAGAACATTCATTTCCATAAGACTTACTTCGTGACAACACATATCCACTGAATGTCATCAGCCACATCACAGCAAGACATCCCATTGTGTTTGAAACCACATGATTTCGAGTCACTGCAGCGATACACCGAAAGAGTCCATACGACATTTGTCCACACAATGCTAGAACTAAGTAGTGTTTAAGGAACCTATAGTGACAAAAATACATATTATATTTAGATGTACTTAATAGTAGAAATAGCAAATAAAAACTTATGGAATGTTAAGATAAGCTTACGAGGTGATGGTTGGATCATATCCAATGAAGAAATATACTATGAAAACCACAATGAGGACTTCAATGAATGATAAAGGGAAGGTGATGATTGAGGTTGGTAACGAGAACGCCCATGATGGGTAAAAGCTGAAACGACGTTGCTTGTAGAACACTGGAAGCTTTTCAATAGTCATCGGAAGTTCGAAAAACCCTGAGAATATAATCGATTGTACTTCCAAATAGATAGCTCCCATGTATATGATTCCATCCTCTATCGTACTGTGATACTCCCTTTGATGCGAAAAAACGACTCCAATTATAAACGCATTGATAATAAGCTGAAGTGACTTCAAGACAAAAGTACGTAAGTTCCTCTTCATTAGAATCCTTTCTCGTTCTAAGCATGCCTTTAGTAGCTCCAACTTGCTAGCTCCATATCTTGTCTTTGTCAAAGCTGCTCTGTGATTGTTCATACGATCAAATGGTGTTGCAAGCTGAGACAGCATTGTGCTTCCCAAATGGTGCCGTTTGAAGCCTTCCTTGAATTGTTCTGCTGATATATAACGATATGGCAGCTCTAGATTAGCCCAATATTGTTCTTGATCTTTTCTGGATAAAATCTAATTGAAAAAATGTAATGTTGATTAGTATAATTCAAGGTAGAAAATAAGTTTCACTAAAAACAAGAATGTTGTTGGAGAACTCACTTCTTGCAAGTAATCAGCAACCCCTTTTCTTTCGGGACACTTAAACCCCATATATTCAAAAAATTCTAGGACATCTTCCCGAGGTCCATGGTAAACGATGTGGCCTTCCCCGATAATGATGACATCGTCAAATAGCTCAAATGTCTCTGGAGGAGGTTGAAGAAGAGAGATAAGAGCGGTTTTTTTGAAAACATGGATCATTTGCTTGATGCACTTGACAATCTGAAACGTCGTCGAGCTATCTAAACCATCTGATATGTTGTCCATGAAGAAAGCTCCTACTGGTCCGACCAACATCTCACCTAGACACACAAACCAAATCACATAAATAACACATTTCAATACACAATCGAAAAACTATTAAAAACTTCTCGTTTGGTACCAGTAGTTACGCGTTTCTTCTGCCCACCAGAGATGCCTCTTTTCATATGATTCCCAACTATTGTATCAGCACAAATGTCAAGTCCTAAGAGTTTTAAAACATAATCTGTAACTACATACTCCTTGTGACCTTTCATAACTGATGCCTGTAAATAATATCACAACATTGTAAAAATCAATATTCGACATTAATTTATCTATCTAATAATCTCTCTTTGTACCTTCATTAACGCATCAAGGTAAGGATCTGGCTTGATATTCAAGTCTTTCTCCCGTCTCAGTAACTCCGCAAGCATATCTGTTCTCAACCATCCATGTCAATAATCAGTCTGGAGAGACCACTACATAAAATAAAGTCGATAATGTTTCATACCAAAGCCTGTTCCCACTCCTTGACATTTTGCAGAAAATTTTAATGTTTCTCGAACGGTTAAGTCCGGCAAGTGAACATCGTATTGGTCGACGTAGCCGGCAGTTCTTTCTGGCACGAACTCATTCAACTCATGACCATTGTATGTCACTTTCCCCGTAGACTAGCCATTCAACAACATATACTTAAAAATAATTCATTCTAAATTTTTGATATCTTTTAAAGATTGAAGTGTATATTTTACCTTTAGTCCAGTTTCTGTTTTTCCAGACAATGCTTTTAGTAAAGTAGACTTTCCAGATCCCGGTGGTCCTAAAAGTAGAGTCAATCTGTAATAAAATGAAACAAAATGAGAATTGATTTGTTGTTGTACAAAACATTGTTAGTTCTTTCTCTAAGAAAAAAAATAAAAGATCTTCAATGGACTAATATCAAAAATATCATAATCAAAACATGAGTTTAAGAACAAATAGCTAAGGATTGTTGATGAACCTGCCGGGCTTGATGATTCCGCTCACATCCTTAAGAATTGAGATTCTCTTTTTATGAACCCGAAGAACTCCGATTCTAGTCCCAATACCCTTTTCAATAGAAAATTAGCTGCTTATCACAATAAGCTATAACAAAGAGAGGTAAAATAAAAAGGCTTATCATACTGATTTCTTGCTATACAAGAAACATATTGACTACGCAAAAAAAAAGATTTCTTGTTTTACAAGAAACTAATGAGTTCATGACTGTGGGAACAGCTTTTCTAATGAGTTTAAGAAATTAATGAGTTCAAGATGTTACTTTTATAACGTTGACGAATGAGTTCATGACTGTGGGAACATCTTTGCTTCCCACATAGGCTTCAGTAGTCAAATTTAAATCCTCAAATCTGACTTCTATCGTCGGCAAATTCAAAGAGACTCTGTTTTTTTTTTGACATAGTAACAAAAAATAAAGTTTAATTTCTAAAATACTTTAAAAAAAATTATGTTTTAATGCAATTTTACCTATCAAAACGATTCTTCAACCTTTGTAGATACTCTCCATGCCAATCCTCATCATCTATCATCATCACTCTATCAAATAACTCTTTTCTCTCCGTGACGCCAAGATCTTTCATGTTAATCTCCTTGAAACCTCCTGTGATCCCTCTAAGAACGGCCTTCGTAACCCGGTCGTACGTTGGAAGACGCTGCAACTTCTCCATAGCCGCTACCTTCATGGCTTCCTCTTCGTCTTCTTCTTCATTTCTCCGACGGTTACTGTCTCTATCCATCATGATCTCCTCCTCTGAGCATGCTCTGTAATGTGCCATCTCTTCTTTTCTCTCTCTCAACTTTTTTTCTCAAATGTTATATAAGCTAATAGTCAAATGTATTTTCATAGACACCAGATTTTATTATGATATATTGACTAACATGTACTAATTGTCAAAAATTAAACAGGTGTGGATTCTGATGACAAGTGTAAATCTAGGTATTTTTATTAATTTATGACCTTATATATGTATCATAGATTCTTATATTTTGAAGAATATCTTATATATACATTGACCATATCTAAAACAGATTCTGTACCTCAGAAAAATCAAACACTTGTCTGCATTAATAGATACATGCATGCATATAGAGAAAGAAAAATAAAAGTATGCATAAATGCTTATGTGAGTAATATATATTTTTGCATACTCATATTTATTACTTTACAATGTAATAATCATCTTAATAAGGATTGTACATAAATGCTTATGTGACAATATATATTTTAGCATATACTATTGCAATAAAGGAAGCTTATATATATATATATATTTCAGCATAAAAAACTTCTTATTAAAGAGTTTCTCATATTTGACTTTTGTTTTAAAGAAATTTCTTAAATAAAACACTAAAAGTATGCAACCATTACAACCACAAAATAAGAAAAGAACTAGTAACTAGTACTAAGACCACCTTCACCGGTTTAAAACTGTGAGGGTTACTTTAAAAAGTAATAATATTTTAATAATATTAATTATATTTCAACTTTTAATTAAATCTAAACCATTGATTAAATGACACATGTATTTTGAATGAAAGCAGAACAAAGTACCGGTGTTATAATGGTACTTTGGCACCTTTGTACTTTCTTTTTCCTGTTTTGTAATTTTTTTTTATTAGAAGCACCTCTCTTTCTTACCTGCAGTGGAGCTGCTCTAAGAGGACCAATGATCCAAAAAAAGAAACTTTGAAAACATAACCTAATCATTTGTGGATGTTAGATAGATCCTGATTTTTTTTTGTTTCTTCTAAAATATATAATAAATTAGTAAAATTTTGAAACATATGAATATATTTTTATTTAAGTTTTTGAATAATGTGAAACATTTGAAATACTGTATATACTAGTTACTACCCGTGCTATCGCATATGCTCATATTTTGTTATTAGCTAATTGATTAGTATTTAAAAATTGAGTAAGACTTGAATGTGTAAATAGGAATGTAATGGAAGATTTGATTGATTAATTATAACTGTTCTGTATAATATTAAACTCCTAATTATTTTGTCAAATCTTTGTTTTATATGGTTTTAATTACTATAAAATTGTGCTGACACATGTTATTCAAGATATGTAGATACATCCTCACAAGTAGAAACTACATGGGGTTTTCTCTTTTAATATTGGATCCCCCAATAAAACACCTCCCTATTATATTTATCAAATTTCACACCTATAGTGTATGTTTTGACGGTCCAACCCGTAAAATATTAAATTTGTAAGAAATACACATCACTGTGAATAATTTGGTAGACTAACCCGTAAAAGATTGCATTCGCAAAATATAGAAATTTACATTATACTAGTTACTAACCCGTGCTATTCTCATATTTTCTATTAGCTAATCGATTATATTATTTAAATGTTGAGTAAAAATTGAATGTATAAATAGGTATATAATGCAAGACATGATTAATTACCTTTAATTGGCTAGTTAGGTGTTTTAAACTCATATTTTTGGAGCTATGTATCAAAATATATCCTCATTAGTAGCAGCTACATGCTGTTTATCAAATTGCACATATATAACTTATATTTTGACGGAACAACCCTTAAAAGACTGTATTTTCAAGAAATACACACTCACAAAAAAGATTTTATTCGATTAACCCGTAAGAGATTGCATTCGTAAAAATATCAATCATAACCTATTCTACCATATGATTGCGAGTTTTGCAACCAACCTAAGTACTCTTACAATATTATAAAATTATAATATATATATATATATATATATATATATATATATTCTAAATACATATATTATATATATATATATATATACTGAATGTTTTTAATTATTAAAGATAATTTAAATCTTTTAAAATAACATTTGAATAGCTTTGAAAATCTATGAAAATAAGATATCTTTAAGATATTAAAAAATTGATTATATAATATAATAATACTTTAACTTTTAAAATTATAATAGAGTTTAATATTTATTGAAAAATTTATTGAAAATATATATAATATTTTAAAGTTTATTTGGAGTTTAAGTACTTATAATATTTTTTAACGAAATTGTTAAAATATTTCTAATATTTGAAGGGAGATTTGCACAACTAACCTTTTTATGATACCCTTTTCTACAAGTACCCTCTCTAGATGTCCATTTTCAAAAATACCCTCTTTAATGTACAAAATGACTAAATTACCCTCCTTTATTATAACACATGATGAAGAAAGAAATATTCTTTCCCGCAAGAAAAATATTCCTTCCGAAAAATTTCCCGCCAAATTTTCCCGCCAAAAGTTTCCCGCCAAATTTTCCCGCCAAAAATTTTCGGCAAAAATTTTCCCGCCAAAAAAAAATTTCCCCCCAAAATTTTTTCCGCAATTCCTTAAAAAAACCTTGTAAATATTTATAAATTCTTTAAAAATCCTTTAAAAACCCTTGTAAATCTTTTAAAAGTCATCCAAAACCTTTCAAAACTTGAGTAAACCTTTTAAAACCATTGTAAATCATTTTATAACATTTATAAACACTTGTAAACCCCTTTAAACCCCTTATAACCGTGATAAATCATTTAATAAAAACTTTTGTAAACTTCTAAAACCCTTTAAAAACCCTTGTAAATCCTTAAAAATCATTTTAAAGAACTTGTAATACCTTTAAAAACTTTTGTAAACCCTTCAAAAACCTTTGTAAACTTCTAAAACCCTTTAAAACTTCTTGTAAACCCTTTAAAACTATTTTTAAATCTTTGTATGCCTTTAAATACACTTTTAAATCCTTTTAAAAACACTTGTAAATCCTTTTAAAAAACCTTTAAAAATCCTTATAAATCCTTTTAAAACTGTTATAAACTTATAAAAACTTATAAAAACCATTGTAAATCATTTAAAAACCATTTAAAAACCTTTGTAGGCTTCTAAAACCCCTTATAAACCATTACAAATCTTTTAAAAACCATTTAAAAACACTTGTAAATCCCTTTAAAAACCCTTGTAAACCCTTTAAAAGACCCTTTAAAAAATCTTGTAAACCCTTTAAAAAAAATTGGCGGGAAAATTTTGAAAAAATATTTTTTTTTGTGGGAAAATTTTTGCGGAAGTTTTGTTGGCGGGGAAATTTTCTCGGAAATTTTTTTGGCGGGAAAATTTTTCTCGGAAACTTTTTTGGCGGGAAAATTTTGGCGGGAAAGTTTTTGGATGGAATATTCCTTCCTTTGGGAAAGAATATTCTTTGAAATAGGGGTAAAATGGCCATTAAAATATAAGAGAGGGCAAAAATGAAAATGGTCAAAAAAGAGGGTATTTTTAAAAGAGTGTATCATAAAAAGGTTATTGGTATCAATTTCTCATATTTGAACCTATTAGAAGTTTTATGATTTATAATATTTTAAACTTTTTAAAATGGTAAAATAATAATAGTTTAAAGCTTTTTACATACATACTTTTTTTTATTTATAGATTGAGAATATATGCCCGTTTTAAAAAATCAACTTGTAACATGTGAAAAACAATTTAAAATTTTATTAGACATATGTATTATATAATAATATAAAATAAAATAGAAATTAGATGATAAATTTTGACTAATGCTGTTTCCTTGATACACTTTTGCAAAAGTACATTTTTCATTTTCATTTTAAACCTCTTATACACAATTAAAATATGTTGAATTAATTTTTAGAATTTTTTTAGGTTTGGGTTCTCTATTTTACATTTAGAATATAGTTTTGAGGGGGTAGTGTTAGTATTTGGAGTTTTGGGTTTACAATTTAGTCATTTTTATATAGAAAAAAGTATACTATAAAAAATGGACAAAAAGGGGTTTTTTTGCAAAATGGTTCTCAAATAATGTTATTTCCGCAAATGTCCCAAATAAAATCAAATAAAGGTGAAAGAAGAATAATAATAGTTTGAAATATATTAGAAAAATCTATAATATGTTTACAAATATACAATTTTGAATTTAGTAGACCAATTTTATGCGAGCAAATTTAAATTATTTCCATAAATATGAGTTAGTTATTATTTTTTATTTAATTTCTTTTTTAAAAATAGTTTTTTTCAAGAAAAAGATGCGAGCCAATGAAAAAACTCTACATGTCATTACAATATGTCCGAATATCTTATTCAAGATCCGAATAGTAAGGACCGGCTCCAGTAAAAGCATTTTATTGTCTTTAATTTTGTTTCGATACACCCTCTATAGTAATGACATTTCATGGAATATGATTTTTTTAGACATTTTTTTATTGGTACTCCTGCTTTGATTTTTTTAGACATCTTCAATTCGAGAACCCTAAACTCACAAAAAAATTTTGTTTTCTCAACTCTGATGTTCCGTCATTGCCACGGTGTTGGCTGACTCATCATCGTTAAATGGTTAACTAACACCGTTTCGATATATGTTGATTTTGGCTGATTTCATATAATTTAGGTTGAGAATTTGAATTTTTTGTGAGTTTAGGTTATTATTTGTTGGGTATCATAGTTTGGGAATAAAAATACCGCCAGCAAATAGTCTGGGTTGATTTTCGCTATTTTCCCCTACATGATATATATACATTATATAGTATATATTTTTATAAACTACATTTTATTTTTATTTACAATATGACTTATTCAGTTTACTAATATATACCTAATTTGTAAAAAATCTTTTCAAAATTTTCTAAGAAAACTCTTCAAGATTCGAGATCATGCGCATGAAAAAGTTTAGAGAACTGGCCTCTACTATTTTTCAAGCGGTCGTAACTCCCTGTCTCTACTACGGTTCCATCTGCGATCACCGCAATACAATCCAAATTGTTCAAGGTGTTGATGCGGTGAGCCACTACTACAGTAGTCATCTTCCGGCTAGCCATGATCCGAGCTAGAGCGTCTTGAACCTCATGCTCTGATTTAGAGTCCAAGGAACTCGTAACCTCATCAAGTAGAAGTATTATAGGATTTCTCAAAAAGGCTCTGGCAATGGCTATTCTTTGTTTCTGACCACCAGAAAGTTGCATTCCTCTTTCTCCACATTCTGTCTCATATCCTTTTTCCATTGCCCTTTATAGAAAAAAACAAAAAAAGAGTTGAACAAATGTAAAAAAATATGAAAGAAAACATAAGTAAAGTATAAAAAGTTGAACTACGGTCACAAGTTTTAAACTATAACTGATCCAATAAAAACAGTTGAACTCTAATACACATTTTATAAAACCTAAATTGTAAGGAGGATGAAAATAGGAGTTGTGTTTTATTTGTAAAATAGAATCATACTTACGAGATAAAGTCATGAGTATTAGCAGCTTTAGCAGCCCCTACCACCTCATCCGCGGTCGCTTCGGGTCGTCCTAGTATAATATTTTCTCGGATACTTCCAGAGTAAACAACTGGCTCTTGGCTCACTAGAGCAGTATGTTGTCTATACCATTTAATATCTATATTTCTCAATTCCACACCATCTATTTTCACACATCCTATTTCCACATCATAGAATCGTTGGATCAAAGCTATCACTGTTGATTTACCACATCCTGATGTACCAACCAATCCAATGCTTGTTCCAGGCTTGATGTTCAAGGAAAATTGTCGAAGCACCGGAATAGTAGGCCGGTTAGAGTATGAGAACTCAATATCTTTTAGTTCTATTCCCCCTAGTATTGTCTCAAATTTTTCTCCAGGGTTTGTATTTTCCTTCATGTAGCATTAGTTATTAGTAATATATGACAAATAGTTCTAAGAAAATATGTTAAATACATTCAAGATGATGAAATGTTAATGGATGTTTGTAACTTACTTGAGATGAAATACGGTCAAGGATCTTGAAAACAGAAGAAATGGCGGCAGAGCCTTTGGCAAGATCAGAAGTCATGCTTCCTGCTTCCGCAATAACCTTTCCGGTGCTTACTAAAACAAAGAACGTCTTGAATACATCCCCGGCTGAGATTTCACCCTTTTGAACCAACACTCCTCCATACCAAAAGTCTAGTGCCCATGTCAAGAAGGTTAGGCACTGCGCCAACCCCATCCCAAAGCCCGCAAGCCATGTTGCGTTCTTACCCTTTCTTTTTGCCCCATATTGAGCCTTATCAAATATTTCTATTATCTTCTTCGTGGACCCTAAGGATGTTACAATCTTGTGGTTGTATATAGCTTCTGATGCAATCTGTGAGCTACGGTTTTGTGCATAGGCATAATTATGGGAAATGTTGGAGAGCAAAACTTTTTTAGTGTAGAAGCAGAGGATAGAGAGAGGTTGAACAGCGATCATGACCAACGCGAGTTTCCAAGAAACTAGTAAACCTATAATCATAGCAATTGTCACACCTGAAATGGTCTGGACAAGCAAGGAAATTCTATCTGCTACTATGGACTTCACAATGGATGCTTCATTGCTAAGCCTTGAAGAAAGCTCACCACTGAAGTTCTCTTCCACATCAAACCAAGCAGGTTCAAAGGTAAATATCTTTTCGAGCATTTTCACCCGAAGTCTTTGCATTAGCGTTTCACCCATTTTCGCAAAACTATAATGCTGAAGGAGATTAAGGGAGATGGAGAGAACAGTGAGGGAAGTGAAAATTAAGGAGTAAATGCGTATCTTATCCTGCATTTCTTGCGAGTTTTTTGCAAAAAAAGCTGAGATCATGCCGCCAATGGTTAAGGCGTAAACCGGCTGGATTGCACCAAATGTTGCAGCTGATATGCAACCAACGAGAGAAGACTTCCACTCAAGAGAAACCAAAGGAATAAGTCTAGTGAATGAAGTATTTGGGCTATTATCATCGATTTTGGTTGTGTGAATGCTCTCCAATGATCTAGGAGACACAACAAGATCAGGAGATGACCTTATGCTTTGCCTGTTGATACTGTTCCTAGTAGCCCAATATTGTCGTATCTCAGGAGTTTTGATCCCATCGCTAAGATCTTGTCGATGTTCATGGCTGAATTCTGTTTGCAGTTTTACGAGTTTCGCATAGTGGTTGTTCTTCATCACCAAATCTTCATGAGAACCAAGTTCTTTAACGAAACCATTTTCTAACATGGCAATAATATTCGCTCCTCTAACAGTTGAAAGCTTATGTGCCACCACCTGTAACACAATAGAAGAATACTATTACCAAAACAAATAGATGCATATATGAGTTGGAGAAATGTTTAAATTACCAGTGTAGTTCTCCCTGCAGCTACTTGATCAAGTGCATTTTGAATCAATGTTTCAGATTCTCCATCTAATGCACTTGTTGCTTCATCTAAAAGTAAAATCACCGGATTTCTAATAATTGCACGCGCAATTGCAATTCGTTGTTTCTGACCTCCCGATAAAAGTGCCCCGCGATCACCTACCTGTTTTCATGTTAATGTTATAACCAAATACAAAAAAACCATAATCATGTAATTAAATTCACGCTCAAATACATACATGTGTATCATAACCATTTGGTAATTGTGTTATAAACCCATGAGCATTTGCAGCCTTTGCAGCTAAAATAATTTCATCCATTGATGCATTATCTTTCCCAAACATTATATTTTCCCTTATCGACGTTCCAAATAAAGCATGATCTTGACTCACAACACCAATGTGTTCTCTCATCCATTTTAACTGAAGCATCTTTATGTCAAACCCATCGATTCTCACAAACCCCTCACATGGATCATAAAACCGTTGCAATAATGAAATCACTGTCGATTTACCACTTCCACTAGTTCCCATTAGAGCAACTGTTTCTCCAACATCAGCTGTGAGAGTGAAGTTCTTTAGAACTACGGATTTTGGACGAGAAGGATATATGAATGTTACACACTCAAACTCAACTCTTCCCTTCATTTTATCTTTTGGTATGAATCCTTTTGTTGTATCCTCACCATCTATCTCAGAAATCCTATCAATCCTTGAACATATTCGAGCCGCCGCAACTGAAGCCTCCGAAAAATATCTTATTTCAGTCAGTGCCGTCCCTAAAGAGCTATACACAACAAACGTTCTTTTTCACTATTTCATACAATGTGAGAATATGAATGAAAGGATTCACTTACTTACATGCCACTCAAGATAAAGGAGATTCCAGCTGCATAAATGCGGCCACCGGTTTCTTGTTTGTGCATCACTAATCGGCTTCCGTACCACGCAAGAAAAGCCCAAATGGTGAATGAAATCCCTGAGCTTCCCACAGCTAAACCTTTGGCAAGACCTTTCTTTAACCCAAGCTTCTTGTGTCTTTCCAAGACCTTTGAGTATTTTTTGATAATTTGAGTCTCCGCGGTGAAGGAAAGAATGGTCTTGATGGAGCTTAGAGCCTGTTCTACAATGGAGTTTGCAATCACGTCTTCTCTGAAAGATTTCTTGGTTAAATGAACAAGATAATTGCCATAGATCAACCCTGGGATTAAAAGAAGAACAAGTGTTGGGAGGGCCACGATGGTTAATCTCCACGAAAAGTATGCCGAAAACACAAGGCCAGTGATGAAAACTGATATGTGCATCAAGAATATGGGAACCTGAGATAGATAAATTTAGAAATAAAATGATCAATTTCATAATCATGAACGTGTATTCCTAAAATTAAGACAAAACCGGTTTACAACAATTATTTTGTATTGTCTATTTACTAAAGTAAGTCACTTATTCTTATCTATCTTTAATAATAATATAATGCCTAAGAAAAACGTTATTTTTTTCTCATTATTAAGTCTGAATATATGGTTTTTGGAAATTTAGGATTTTTGTAGTAATTTTGAAAAAATGTAAAATTAAATTTTAATTTAGAGATAACAAAACAACCTAGTCCTGAAAAACAAATTTTAGGATAGTAATTAGAAAATATAGATTGTTTTAGTTATTCAATTGTATTTATTTCAAATGTTACAATTGATCCATAGGCAGATTAATATAAACTCAATAAATATAAATATGAAACATCTTAGATAATAGACATATAGATATATATTAGTATGTCCTTGTAATAAACGGTAGGTCAAATGAAAATTTGAGGGATTGGGCTATATATTAAAAAGTAAAAAATATTGCACTTTTTTTTTTTTTCAGTAAATTTTATAATATGTCTGTAAATAAAAAATAATCTTAGAAGGAAAAAAAAAACTAAAATAACCTTTTCAGAGTTTTATTTTTAGTAAAGAGTTTATTAAATTTTTGACACTTTTATTATAACAAAAGTCAACCGATTCAAATATTCAAACAAATATACTTGGTTCTCTAAGTTGTATATTTTCAGTAACGTTCGTAAACAAGGTAATGATTGTTTAGCACGTCCAAAAATTATGAATATGTATATGTCCATACTCATGTTTTTAAAGTTTCGTTAATGTTTCTTTATTTGTGGAACAATTCTTAGATTCACCCCCGAGGGTGAACCTATATCATTCACCCCCTCTATGCATATATAGTTGTCTGAAAGGATAAACTTAACGAGTAAACCCTTTATAAATGTAAAATTGTGATTTTTAATATTTCCTATACACTTGTATGGAGAGAAATTTTATTTGTGGTATTTATCTCTTAACTGAGGTTCTTAATGTTATAATTTTAATAGTTATTATAAAATTTGATTATATAATTAATTTTGAATTTGAAAGAGAATGAGACACTCATTAAAATTTCTCAAAACCTCTCAAACGAGAGACTCATTCGTTTTGTAACAGTTTAATCTCAATAAGTTTTCTATTTACCTTTTCACTTAGAAGTTGTTGGATGAGAGAAGTATCAGTTGAAATGGTGTGGATGATTTCAGAAGTGGAAGCATCCGAATCAAAGAACGAAACTTCTTGTCGAAGAACAGCTTCAAGATATGTTCGACGAATCTTTACAACTTGTCTCTCGCTTGTTTTACTCCAACAGTAACCCTCTTCACGACAAAAAAAATATACTCAATACATTTAAATATATATTTTACTTGTCAAACAATTTTAAAAACTATATGACATTACCCATAAATGCCACTCCCAGTACTGCCAATCCCAGGTATACAAAGTAGAGACTGCACTGTATAACAAAAAAAACCTTTTAATGAACAAGAATACATTTTTTTCTTGTCAACATATATTAATAAACTAAAAGAAAAGAGTATACAAAAATAAAAGCATAGAAAAGAAATTTACAAATATATATATGATTTAAACAACTAGCTTTAGTATTCTTAGAACTTTGAGTATAATTTATAAAGGACAAATGAGAAATATAATAGTCGATATCTTTTTTTTTTTTGAATAATCAAAAAGATTCTGTACCGAAACCCATACATCCTCTCAGGCCCGAGACAAGAACATGTTATATAGTATCGTACCAAACGTTACTCGAACCAACAACCTCTAAACCGTCGATATCCTTCTTTTAACACAGAAAATGGATTTGTATTTGGATCATTGTGTCTGTATTCATTAATATTAATTGAACTTCATACTATTGATAAGGGATACGTGAATATATATAAAAAGCTTCTTATATATATATATATATATATAGTATTATATAAATACGTTCAAATATCCTTCCATAAGAAGATTGCAATAATTATCTTATATTTTATTTTAATGGTAATTCTCATAAAGACCATAAAAATTAATTTTTTAAATTCCAAAAATACCATCACTAGGTAAAGTTTTTCTTCTCAAAAACATCAGTAATTTTTTGTTTTAATGAAAATACCAAGAAACTTAAACTAAAATTTATACTTTCAGAACTAAATCCTAAAACCCAAAAAAAACCCTAAATCATAGAATTAATCATTGAAACCAAATTACTAAACCCAAACCTCCTTTTAAACTATAAAACCGTAAACGTTATTTTTGTCTTTGTGCTATTTTTGAACTAAAAAGTTTGGAGTTGTATTTTTGAGAAAACTCTAGAGATTATACTTTTGGAAAAGCTTAGTTTGCTGGTACTTGAGAGTATATGTCTTATTTTGATTATATTCCTTAAATCTTTATTTACAGAAATTATTTTTCTAGAAATATTAACAATAAAAATATACAGAACTATGGAAGAAATATCTTAATTCGAGTAGAATGAATCCAATCCGTTCATTCTTTTTGGTCGTGATATCTTTTCTACTTCAATGTTTATGTTAGATGTGTGCTAGTTGTAAGAAAAATTGAACTAAAAGATAACATACCTTTTGAATCTCATCCTTGAAAGTTGTGGAATTAGGATTGTGTTGACCATAGCCCAAGGTATTCATTATCTTGCTTGCAAACACTAACGACACGTTCGTAGACATTCCATCTCCAATAGCTCCCACAGTACCAAGTACCATCAGAACTATATCTATCCAATCTGCAAACCGAAACATTACATGTGTGGTACTACTCGATTTAGATGATTTCGACTCGGTTTTCTCTCGAGATCTCATCTTATCTCTTATCTCTTTCTTTGAACTTTTTCTTAAACCTTGATGAGAAGAGTATTCATTAACTTATAAAAAGAGTGAGGCCAATGAGTGATGGTTGAAGTGTTCTACACATAAAACAGAAGGGTTGGAGGAGCTTTTGCTTTTGTATGTTTTAACAATTTAATATAGTTAGCTTTTATATGTGATGTTTGTATTTTTTATTATATCTTTTGCTTATTGTTGTTGAAAATTCTATTTCACCACATGTGGGTTTCATTTTGTTCACCGACTGACCGCATAATCCTCCTTTTTGTTTACTTTATAGTTTCCAATCAACAACCATGCCAACAAGAGAGAATGATATTTTTTTATATTTGTAATAATACCACTTACTTCGACAATCATCTATATATTATTTAAAAAAAGTGGTGCAATTTGATTTTGTGAAGCTTATAAATCATATACCACTATTAACAATATTTTCCTTTATTTTAATAAAATTTTATATATTTTGCGTAATTTATAGTTATAGATTAATAATAAATCTTTAAGCCCTATCGACTTCTCATAAATAATTTCCAAAAACCACTGATTGATCTTATATTAATCTTACTCACAAAAATAGTAGTTACATACTCGTCGATGCCATCAGATGATCAAGATCTTTGGTATAAACAATTTACCGTAAATACTATAATTTTTTGAAAATTATTTTCTTTATATACAAGTTTAAATTAACTTATCTTTTAATCTTGTAGCAAGATTTAAATTGGCACCAAGATATGACACCTAGAGTTCGTCATAAATTTGACAAAGAAGCGCCGATTCAATGATCCAACACTTTAAATGAGTGGAAGAAAAAATACGTTGTTGGAGAGACTACAAAGGGGATAAATGACAAGTTGTACGAAGTGTGCAAGAATATTGGACAAAACCCGAGACAATGGTAACGTCTTTACAAAAATCCAAGAACCGGAAAAGTAACCGAGGCGGGAAAGGGATAGCAACACACAATGCCGGGTCAACAAGCTTCTATAGCCGTGGAAAACAACTTGTAAGTTCTCACATTTGGTAGCATTTTTTTTTTAAATGAACTTCTGAAAGTGGATATTAAATTTTTCTTTTAAAGACTAAAAGAGATGGTGTGGCTCCCGATCACTTAACGTTGATGGAAAACACCCACACCAACAAAAAGACCAATGAAATTCAACACCAGGTGGCTAAACAAGTGATTGATATTTCCCAAAAGAGGATGGATGAGTTACTCTTATCCCAACTGATGTGTCTGTATATTACTCATTTTAGCACTAGTCTTATGAATTGTTTTTGTCATTCTAGGTCTCATTACTTGATCATTTATGCGTATTTGCCTTGTTTTTCTTCATTTGTAGAAGCTTTGCATTGCATGCATTGTAGTGTTTGTGCATAAACAGGTGTTTACCCAAGGGAAAAGAAGCAAATCAGAACAAATCGACCAAGTGTAGATGTTGCATCCGATCGAGCAGGAGGATCCGAGCCATGGAATCGTTCGAGTGTTCGAGTTGTATTAGGGTTTTTCTTCATTTTGCTTTAGAATTTTTAGAATTTTGTAAACTTCATATATTTTGATCTGTTGAGTATTTTCTGTTGCTTCTTTGTATTATTTTGCTTCTCTCTCTTAGATATATCTAGTTATGCATGATTTAGAGATTTTTAGGTTTCAGTTCTTAAGTATGTTTGTTAGATCTTAGAAGATTCCTTAGGTTTTGGGGATGAGTTAGATGTGTAGGTGGAGAACTTTAGGTAGCTAGGTTGCCCATAGGTAGAAATGTTTAGATATCCTTCTAGTGGTGATTAGTTCTCAGGCTTCCACGCCCGAGAGGTGTTCGATGGAATGCCGGATAATCTAATACCAGAGAATTTCATGTCTAGCCCAAGAGATTGTTTGTCAAAAGTGTTATTTGACATTAATGAGCTGAGTCTTAATGTCTATACATTTCATGGTTCATCAACCAGAAGCTGAGATTTGGAATTGATTTGAATTTGATAGCCTTTGTCAAGAGATTGAACCGTTTGCTTATGAGCTTGTTGTCTAGGAAACATCACTATTTGTGTTTGATGGATTTAGCAACCTAGTGAACTTAAAGATCTCCACTGAAGTCACCATCTCATCCCCAGAACCTCCCTTTAATTGATTTATTTACCTTGTTTCATTTCTGTTCTTGCATTTCTAGTTCACTTCATGTTCTTATTTTTGTAGTTTCATTTCTGTTTTAATTCAATGTTGTGTCTTGCTTAGTTTCTGCTTGTGTTAAATTTAGTAGCTAATAGTTTAAAACCTTTCATGCTTGGCTTAACTTGTTAAATAATTTAAAACCTTTCATGCTTGGCTAATAGTTTAAAACCTTTCATGCTTAGCTAATAGTTTAAAACCTTTCATGCTTGGCTTAACTTGTTAAATATTGATTGCATCTAAACTGTTTGCAAGCGTCCTTATGGATCGATAAAGCCCTTTATACTACAATAATACTGGGTGATTAATACCATTAGCAGTAAAAAAACTTAGTATCAATTTGGCGCCGCTGTCATTTGGATGTTTAAGTTGTTCCAGTTTGGATATCAATTTAGCAAGATTAAGTTCTATAACATTTTCACTTTGAATACTGATTTGGTTTGCTTGTCTGCTTGTCTGCTTGTCTATCTTGCTTTTCAGGTACCACTCGATCAAGCAATCGACTGGTCGAATCGATTACACTGATCGAGCACTTGTTCAATTCCGTGTATACAAACAAGGTCTAAAGACAGTCAGAATCTTCTCAGGTATCTCGACAACATCGATAGACTTCCTAAAGCTTTAAGACAGCAAAGAGATCAGTTAAGAAAGGATACAATAGACGTTGCGATGGAACCTCAACAGAATGCGAATCAAAGGCGTGCAACACACATAGGTGCAGGAGATGATCCTAATAGCCATGTCCAAAGGTCCGGGATAGTACCACCAGCTGTTCGGAATAATAATTTTGAAATCAAGAATAGGCTCATATCCATGGTGCAGAGCAATAAGTTTCACAGTTTACCAATGGAAGACCCCTTTGACAACTTGATCGAGTTCGACCGCCTTTGTGGTTTGACCAAGATCAACGGAGTAAGTGAAGACGGATTCAAGCTTCGTCTCTTTCCTTTCTCACTCGGAGACATGGCTCATCAATGGGAAAAGGGTTTGCCTGCTGGTTCTATAACTACTTGGGAGGAGTGTAAGCGTGCTTTCATGTCCAAGTTATTTTCCAACTATCGCACAACCGGTCTTAGGAATGAAATCTCAGGCTTCGCCCTGAAGAACAGCGAGACGTTGTGTGAAGCATGGGAACGGTTCAAGGGATCTCAATCTCAATGCCCACACTATGGGTTCACTAAGGAGTCCCTTCTCAGCACACTATACATCGATGTGCTTCCTAAGATCCGCATGTTGCTCGACACCGCAAGTCATGGAAACTTCTTAAACACAGATGTGGATGAGGGATGGGAGCTGGTTGAGAACCTTGCCCATTCTAACATGAATTACAATGAGGAGTATGATAGAACCAATAGGGGAAGCTCATACCATGAAGAGAAGTATAAGAAGGCCTTCAAGTCTTTAAGTGATAAGATTGATAGGATACCCATGGCACAGTAGAAGTCTGTTCATTTTGTCTCTGACGAGGAGCAATTCCAGCAAGAAGGGGAAAGTGGTGGTACCGAGGAAGTTAGTTACTTGAATCAAAGAGGATTTCAAAAGGGTTTCACAAACTACAAGGTGAATCCCAACCTCTCGTACATAAGCACAAACGTAGAAAATACTCAAGACCAAGTCTACCCGCAAACAACAGCAAACTCAGAACAAGCCTTTTGTATCCTTCAATCAACAACAAGGATTTGTCCCCAAGCAACAATTCCAACAAGTTTACTCCGCACCTCCACCGGGTTTTCAACCGTAGCAAATGGCCTCACCACAGGATATTGACTTGAAGATAATGATTCAATAAATGGTACAAAACCAAGTTACATTCGCTTTGGAGAGATCAAAGAAGCTAGCTGCAATTTAAAGCCAAATGACATCGAATTACAATGACCTCAATCTGAAATGCGATGCCATATCCATCAGGGTAACATCTCTAGAAGGGAGAGTAACCTCCACTTCTTCTGGCCAGCTACCAGGAAAGTCTATTGTCAACCCCAAAGAGTTTGCTTCTGCCCATGCCATTACTTTACAGTTCTCTGAGGACAGTGAAGATCAAGTTGGGGGAGATTTTATGCAGATCGACCAGGCTACTCGACCAAACAATCGACCAGGCTACTCGACCAAACAATTGACCAGGCTACTCGACCAAACAATCGACCAGCCAATCGAGTGCCTAGTCGAGTGCCTTCCACCACTATCCAAATGGTTGCATCTCAGGTCAAGGCTCCAATTTTCAGAGAACCACTGCCATTTCCAAGAAGATTCAAGGCAGAGATCAAAGAAGAATACTACAAGATCCTTGACTCTCTATCTGGACATGAACATGTAGCTGCTCTAGTTGAAGCCTTTGCTCATTTTCCAACCTACAAGGCTATTATAATTTTTTCTTTCTCTTCTATCTACCATCTATTCATCTTTTTCTTTTAGTTATTCACTAGAGCAATTATGATCTGGAAGTCGATCTTGGGCAAGTATTCGAATGTATTATGACATATCCGTAGGGTGCTCAATGTACCCTTTTTGATAATTAAATTTTTTTTGTGCGCCTTTATATTGGTACCCAAAGACCTTTTTTATAACTTAATCGAGTGTTACATATCTCAATTATTAAGTTCTGAAATGTATCATATTTTCTTATAGAGAATATTATTCTATTTCAATAAACGGTTATTAGTCATTACTAATAAACAGTCTAGTATTGATATTTAGTTATTTTCAATTATCTTTTATTGGTTTTAATAGTCGAAAATAATAAATAGAAAAACCTAGATATGATAGATATTCTCATATTCATGTGATAACTCTATATTTTCACATTTTTTAGCATACATTTTGTGCTCAGTTTGCATAGCTTGAGTCATGTTTCTTAGGAATCTTAGTCTCCTTTCCTTCATATAGCACTTTTCGGAGATTTAGCATATGCTTTTGCATATTTGTGCATTTTGGAGTTAAAACAGGTACTTTCGAGACGTTTTTGAGTGTTCAAAGAATCTAACCCGATCGAGTGTACCGGACCCGACCAAGGATGACACGACCGAGTGATTAGATGGAATGAGAGAAGCAGACTCACGGCTAAGGCAATAGACTCGACTGAGCTTGGGTGGACCCGAACGAGCTCAGCTTGCAACCGATCGAGCTCACTTAAGACCGACTTAGTGTTTTGTCATTTTGTGTTTTAGGGTTTTAGGAACCCACTATAAATAAGGACCATTGATCATTTACAAGGAGAATCAAGTTTTCATTAGGGATTTTCTTTGTAGCCACCAAAGTTTCCAGAAACTTGTAATATTATTATCTCTTGATCTATTGAGTTTTTGGTGTTGCTTCTCTGTATTATCTTTCTCCTTAAATCATTATCTCTCTGATTATGCAAGATTTAGTTTTTTTCTAGGTTTATACTTTTTACTATGATTTGTAGATCTGAGTATTGTTCTTAGCTTTTAGGGATGAGGTAGATCTGTGTTGAACCCTAGTTTCTAGGGGGTATTTAGGGCTAGAATCTTGTAGATTCCTTCTGGATTAGTGATCTTAAAGCTGATTTCTTTCTAATCAACTGGAATTAGATCCCAGACATTTCCTGCCTAAAAGGTGTTTAATGAAATGCTTAAACAACTAATGCCAGTTTCATTGTCTTAGCCTTAGGTATAAGGTTTCTAGGAGATGTTTTGACATGATTAAGCTGGTTCTTACTGACTATTCATTGCATGTTTCATTAGAGGGATATAAGATTAGGAAGTGTAATGAGTTTGATAATCTTCACCAAGGGATTGGACTGGTTAGGTTTAGAACCTTAATATTGAGGGATTAGCACTGCTTGTGTTTTTGATTGAGCACCCCATAGAGATTAGGAGGATTCACATATTGAAAGCTATTTATGTTTGATTGATATCCAACTTTTCTTTATTTTATTTCTGCTATGCTTAGTTAATTCAGTCGCTAAATATTGCGACTGAATGGCCACTGACTTGTCACGTAATAGCCACGCAAACGATTTAGTCGCCAACTGTCAGTAGTTTGAGATTGATTTGCATAGTCGCAATATCATCGCAAATGGGCGACTACATTTTGCGACTGTTGTTGTAGTCCTAAATGTAGTGACTAATTAGCTACAGATTAGTGATTGGCCTTTTTATTTGGGCCTGCGAACCAAATTAATTGGCTTTGGTCTCGGCCTTTTTCAGCCTAATCTTGCTTTTTCTCTCGTCGAAAGGCACCCACTCAAACAAGAAACCCTAATTGCCTCTTTCTCCGTTCTTCGATCTTTCTCTCTCTCGATCTCTCTGTTCTTCAATCTTTCTCTCTGTCAAACCCAAAGATATCCACTCTCTGTTTTCTGTCAAATCTGATGCCTCTAAGAAAGAAGAAAGGCGACAGAAGAGCTCCGCAAAACAACTCAACTCCACTGGCGACTGTTGGGGCTTCCTAGAAATCGCATCGGAGACCGAAGAGGCTTCCCAGCCAGTACAATTTTACAACAGCAAACCGTCATGGCACAACAAACGTTTCTCAGGAGAGTCTTGCCCCCGTTTTCAGCCTTCAACGAATCCTACCGTCAGAGACTATCCTCCTCCGAGGAATCTTTTCCAGCCTGCAAGGAGCTATCCTTGTGCATCTCTTGCTGGTGAAGCTCAAAGAGGTGGTTCATTTCCTCAACATCTCGCCTCTACATCGAATATACCTCTTCTCTCAAACCAGCCTTTAGTGTTCAATCGGCCTGCTTGCTTGAATCAACCTCGACCCTCTCCTCAACCTCGAGGCTCTGTGTCACACCACAGTTCTCAAGCAAAAAAATTACATGAGGAAAAAGATGATTAATCAGGTTCTGAGGAAGATGCTGCAACAGAACCAACTCTCCCAGAAGATCAGGTCGCTGCTTTATATGAGCTGCTTTGCGTGCCAGGCCGTGAATTTTATACGACTATCCTCTCTCCCGAGTTGGAACCTAGAACGACTTGGTAAGCTTCTAAGTATACTTAGTTCTTTGATTGTCTTGTGTCTAAGTATGAGATTGGCTCTTTGAACTTGAGTGGTTTAATGGTTGAATGCGATTGTGTAGTCTCTGTGATTAGGATTGTATTTCTAAGTATGCCTTGATATCAGAAATGCATAATGTAGTCTCTATGATTAGTCTCTGTAATTGATTAAGATTATGGAGTCTCTGTGATTAGTCTCTGTAATAGTTTGACTTGTGTTTGTATGCTTTTGTTCTTGTAGGTTTGGTAAGGACAAGTCAGCACTTACCCAGAAGATTACAAAGGTTTTCACAAACAAGTTTGATGGGCCATATTACAGTTGGGGTTGTGTGCCTACCAAAAGAAGAGAGAGATACTTCCTTGAATTTGCGGTAAAATTCTATCCCCTATCCTAATGTTGTAACCTTTCTGTTAATTGTTTTTTGTCACTAACACCTCTTGTTTTGTAGAAAGAACACACTTGGAAGGAAGCATAGACTAGTCTTGTTCAAGCAAAGTTCTCTAAAGTGTGTCAACGTCGTATGAGGACATGGTTTACAAGGTAGCAACTCGACGAAAGAAACCAATTTGGATTGAGGGAACTCTATGGAAGGAAATATGTGCTTATTTGGATACTGAAGAAACCCGAGCAAAGAGTGCAACAACATCATCAGCTAGAATGTCAGACCATAATGTCGTGGTCCTCACAAGCATGTATTTGGGCAAAAGTCTTACTTACAAGTCGAACAAGAGATGGTAAGTTACTTCAGAACATTAAATTTGAATTGATATGCTATATTTGATGGTCTTGTTCTCACCTTAACATTGTTTTAACATTTCAGGAAGTGGAATTGGGAAGACCTCTAACTATTGGTGAAGTTTTTATCAGGACTCATACCAAAAAGGATGGAACTTTTGTTGATGAGAAAGCTCAAGAAGTTCATGAGGCATATAAGAAGAACAAGGAAGCTAAGTTGGCTGCACTCGAGAATGATGAGACTTCTGACGGTACTTCACGTAGATCAGAGCTATCTCAAGAGGAGGATGACGAGATCTTTCTTCAGGTAATGTACTGATTTTTCTGAGATTGTATGTTTGCTTTTTCCTGAAAAATGTTAAAGGATATATTTCTGATATTTTAACTTTTGTTTATGTACGTAGTCTACTTTCACAAATGATAGAGGAGCATACTTTGGAGTTGGAAGCCTAGGGGATTACATCAATGGGAACCGAAAGTACCTAGGAAGCACTTCTTCTTTCACAACAAGCCTGCAGCAACAGCTTGAGGAAGCTACTCGGAAGATGGAGGAACAAGCATCTATTCAAGCAGAGGCTTCACGGGTTTTAGCTGAGCAACAAGCTGAGATCAAGCACTTGAAGCTGGTCAAGAAGTACTTGAGCACAACTGACCCCAATTTCCTTGCTTTCCTCAACTCTGAGTCCTATGCAGATGAATAGGTTCCCTTACTTTCCCTCCTACTAGAACTTGAAAGAACTTCAAAACATGTGTTGGTTGTATTGTGTTTAAACTTGGTTGTATGTGTTTTAACTTGGTTGTTATTTTGTTGAATATGAAAACATGTTTTGTGTTTGTGTTGAATGAAAATGTTTTAAATACACATTTTTGTGTTTTAAAAACAATTTGTAATTACAAACTCAAATTTAAAAGCATAAATCGAGATTCCAAACCAATTCTGTCACAAAACAGTAAAAATTTAGAGTAGCAAAACAGTCGCAGAACAGTCGAAAAACAGTCGCATAATAGACGCAAATCAGTTGCTAATGTAGCGACTGATTTGCGACGTCATAGTGACCAATAAAATATGTCGCAATACAGTCGCTAAATATGACCAAATAATTTAGCGATGCATGGTTTGGCGACTACGTTATTTATTCGCTAAACAATCGTTCTATGGTACTTAGCGACTGAATAGTGACTTTTTTTACAGTCGCTAATCACATGTTTTCTTGTAGTCGCCAGAATTGGAAAAGGGTTTTACAGCTTATTCTTGGCAATTATATTGAAGCACATAATTGGTTGACAATTACGAGGCACTTTGAATAAGAACTTTACCTTTGTTTCTTTATTTCTATATATTTTTTTTATAATTAATCGGTTTTAGTTTCTTAGCCCTCTCGGTCAAATAAAATGGATCTTTTTTTCTATTAGAAGAACCAATCAAAGAAAAAAATGGCATTATATCATTTTTTATAAATCGTTCTATTTAATCAAGTAGTCTCTAGGGGTAGTAGTTGAAACATGTATTTATTGTGTCACTCTCGAGACAAGTCATGTCAATTTCCTCAATAATTGTAGTATTTTCCTAAACCCTACACCCTAAACCCTAAACCCTAAACCCTAAACAATTATTGCATCTTAGTTTATCATTCTATAGTTCTTATTCAGTAATTCATCATTATGTAGCTTCTTCTTTATAGTTTGCTTTTTGTATTTCTTCACTCTTTAGATTAATTCATGTATTAGGATTGCAAGATTTAACCTTATCTATATCTAGCTTGACTTGTCTATCTCTGATCATATCCTAGTTGCTTCCTAGACCACTCATTTGGTTCGATATCTCAAGTACTACAATTACTGAGGAAATTGACATGACTTGTCTCGAGAGTGACACAATAAATACCTTTTCATCTACTACCCCTAGAAACTACCAGATTAAATAGAACGATTTATAAAAAATAATATAATGAAATTTTTTTCTTTGATTGGTTCTTCTAACAGAAAAAAAGATCCATTTTATTTGACCGAGAGGGCCAAGAAACTAAAAAACAAGTAATTAAAAAAAATATATATGGAAAAAAAGAAACAAAGGTTAAGTTCTTATTCGAAATACCTCGTAATCGTCAACCAATTCTGTGCTTCAATATAATTATCAGGAGTAAAGCCGTATATCCCTTTTCCAATACTCAACGGCTTGCGCGAACCAAGCCTCTGCCATTTCAGAATCTCCTTGTGTAATGGCCTGTTCTCCACGGTCAGAATAGGCGGGTCAATTCCCTCCTTAAGAACCGTACTTGAGAGTTTCCTACGTCATACAGCTTGACAACCACCTCTTTTGTTTTGGTGTACCAGTTTTTTACCTTTAACCTACTTTGAACTTTATATATAATTGAATGAGATTTCATAATAGATATTTTGTTTTTCTTGGATTAAACAAAAGAGAATAATTACATGAGTTTCAAACTTTCATTTTGATTTAACTAATATATTGATTACTATAATAAGTTTTACCTTTTCTCTTACCTTCAAGAAAAGACATGTCTACATCCCTTCAGGTTCGAGATTAGAGCATGTTATATGTTCTCGTCCCAACTGTTAGCTTCCAATACCTTTAGTCTATGTACATGAATATATATAGAAAAATCCAATGAACTAAGGCAAATATAGCCCTGCATCTCTTTCATATACGTCGGAGGGACGTTGCAACTTTTCACCAAAATCGAATTTAATTTCTATAATTAAAAACAAGATCCATCATTTCAAAAGCCCTAGTATAGCTATCGGGAGAGAGAGAGAGGATTTCCTAAGTTACAACTAAAAAGAACAACAATGCACAGTTGTAAATCTTGAGATGAACGTCACATCTAATACTGAGATAGACTATAAAATTCATAATTTCATCCAGCCAAATATTATATGCATGTGTATGAACGGAACGTTTGAATTTGACTTGTATGATTCCATTTGTTAATATGATTTGAAATGGTCAGCAACACTAAAAAATTCCAAGACATTTGACGAAGAAAGAAGAAAACATCAATACGTCATTAGTCCATAAAACTATGGCCCATGATATATATATTTGAAAAGACAATTTTTAACAAATCAAACCAAACGTTAATGGAGAATCTGATTTATATTATTTCCATTCTTTCTCTCTTCTCTTCTAGAGTAGTAGCTCGTCTAAACGACAACGGTTTGGAAGAGGTTAGGGTTGGATTGGTGGTGGACTTGAGTTCTATAGAAGGAAAGATCCTGGAAACATCTTTTTCCTTAGCGCTTTCAGATTTCTATGGCAACAATAAGGGATATAGAACTAGAGTCACTCTTTCCTCCAGAGACTCCCAAGGAGACCCGATCCTTGCCCTTGCCGCCGGTGAGTTTCATCATCTTCAATCATCAACAATTCAAAATTTTGTTTTTCTTTTCTTTCTTTCTTTTTTGTGGACTACATTCTTATATGAATCAGTCAAAGCAGACCGAATAAATTACTGGTACTATTGTTTTTTTTTTCTTTTGACGACTGAAAATTGCAATTTGACCAAACTATGCCGGTTGATTTTGGTTAAATCACGACTGGAAGCCTTGAATGTTTAGTAGATTTTGGAAGAGATTTTGGTTTTTGTTTTTCAAAAACTTATTTTCAAACAATCAAAATTTTTAATTTTTGGATCTCATAAAAACTATTTTATTGAAATTTTCCATTCATGATTTTAGATTTTTAAGTCTCCTAAAATTTAGGAATCTAGTTTTTGTACTTATTTTTCTCAAAAACCAAAAACCAAATTTTTGCGATTTTTAATACAAAAGCTAATAGACTAAAGTGAAAAATATTATTTAAATCCCGAACTTTCAAAATTTGGCCATTTAAATCATGAACTTTCTATGTGGTCATTCAAAACATGAACTCTTCGTGGACTTAGTTTTTAAAACATCATCTTTCATTAACTAATCCAAAATGAACATCATATCCAAAAATATGTTAACAAAACAGCTAAACAAACATTTTTCCATAGAAAAACTAAAACTAAAATCTATAATTCTAAAACTAAAAAAAAATCCAAAAACTGAATTGAAAAACAGCATCCACTCATGGCACTACATAGTTGCCAATAATATTGTGGGATGTGGCCCAGGTCTTGCGTCATCTGTGTAACCCGTTTTGCACTACTAGCTGAATTTCTAAAAAACTTTTTTTTGGTGAATTGTATGAAAACAGCTACGGATCTTCTCCATACAGCAAAAGTGGAAGCCATTGTTGGTGCACAATCACTACAGGAGGCTAGGCTTTTGGCGGCGATTAGCGAGAAATCTAAAGTTCCGGTCATTTCTACTTTCGTACCACACACGTTATCTCTGAACAAATACGATCATTTTATTCAGTTGACGCACGGCACGAGGTCAGAGGCTAAGGGGATTACGAAACTCATACATGGTTTCAACTGGGACTCGGTCGTGGTTATATACGAAGATGTTGATGATTGGAGAGAGGGTTTGCAAATACTGGTGGATCATTTCCAAGATGACGGAATCCACATCGATCTTACTACTTCTTTCGACGAATCATCATTAGGAACAGATTACATGGTGTATCAGCTACGGAAGCTCAAGTCCTTGAGAGCAGCCGTTTTTGTGGTACATATGTCTGAGGTTCTTGTTTCTCGTCTCTTCCGATGTGCAGAGAACTTAGGAATGATGGAAGAAGGATATGCTTGGATCCTCACTGCAAGAACCATGAATCATTTTCATCACTTGGATCATTTTGTAGTTAGGTCAATGCAAAGGGTCATTGGTTTCAGATCCTACATTCCAGAATCAGAAGAACTTTCGAATTTTACTTCAAGATTGAGAAAAATAATGGTTGATGAAACAACCGCAGGGATGGAAACAAAGCATTTTAGTGTTGTCATCAGCGTATGGGCACACGATATTGCTTGTATTCTAGCAACTGCAGTAGAGAAGATATTTGTAAGAGCCTCTGATGCTGCTATAGACAAAGTATCAAATATCCGTGAGACAATTAGACATAGTAGATTTAAGGGTTTGAGTCATGGTGACATCCAAATCACTAGCAATAGATTTCTCTCAGGAACATTTGAGATTATGAATATTGTAGGAACTAGGGAGGGAAGAATAGGATTATGGACTTGTGGGGATTTCTGCAGAATGAGAGGCATCGTGGCTTCTACTACTAATGAACTTGAGACCATAATCTGGCCTGACGAGTCGGATAAAATACCGAGACACCGTTTTTTGACAGAGAATGTTGAAAGGAAGCGGCTTAGGGTCCTAGTTACCACAAGAAACTGGTTCCCACATCTGGTGGCGATGCGTGCTAATACTTTTACTGGGTTCTGCATAGAGGTTTTCAAGACTTCAATGGAACCATTCAACTATGAACTAGAAATCATACCTTATGATGGAAATGACTACGACGAACTTGCTTATACCTTATTTAATAAGGTGCATATGCATTACCTTGGGAGTGTGGTTTTGATGAACTTTTCTGTCAAATGGTGTTTCTAATAACGGTTTGTTTTTGTTTCTAGAGAGACAAATATCATGCAGCTGTTGGTGACATTACCATCACTTTTAACAGATCTTTCTATGTTGATTTTACGTTGCCTTACACTGATATGGGTATTGGAGCCCTGGAACTAAAGAAAACGAGAAAGAGCATGTGGACATTCTTTGATCCTTTTGATAAATCCTTGTGGCTAGCAAGTGGAGCTTTCTTCATGCTGACTGGCTTTGTTGTTTGGTTAGTTGAACGGACAGTTAATCCTGAATTCCAGGGCTCTTGGGGACATCAACTTTGTATGATGCTTTGGTTTGGGTTTTCTACCCATGTGTTTGCTCACAGTAAGTGTATACTACTACCCTAGCTTATTTTCCTTTTCTTTATTCTCTGATGAAGTGCGAGGTATAAATCTTTGGTAGGGGAGAAACTGCAAACAATGTCATCAAGATTCCTAGTCATAGTTTGGGTTTTTGTGGTGTTGATATTGACTGCAAGTTACAGCGCGAATTTGACATCAACCAAGACTATTTCTCGCATAGCTTTAAGTCAGTTGTTTATCAACCCTGCGATAAGTAGATCTTTTAGAATGAACATTTTAAATACCTTTGCGGACTATGCACAAGCTTTAAGGAATGGAACTCTTAATTTTCTTGTCGATGAGATACCATACCTCAGTATCCTTCAGGGACATTATGAGGATGAATTCGACTTGATAGCTAGAGAGAGTACAATTAGCAATGGCTTTGGGTTTGTATGTGCTTCTCCTCAATGTTCTATGTTTTTCCCCCTTAGGTTTCTCTATACTAATTACCATTATGTGTGATTGTTTGCTTCCATATTTTTAGATGTTTTAGAAGGGTTCGGGTTTGGCTCCTCAAGTGTCAAGAGAAATCACAAAACTAAGGTCATCAGGAGGGCTGAAAGACATGGAAAAAAGATGGTTCCAAAAGTTGGATTCCTTTACTGTAGATCCAAACACTCCCTCGTCTCAATACGACGATGCGTCTAAGCGCCTCACCATCCGAGAGTTGGGCGGTTTGTTCATCATTGCGGGAGTTGCTCATGCTCTTGTACTAGCCCTACATCTCTTTCATATGCGTCAACATATATCACAACTATTCACCAAACTGCAAAGCTTTTTAAAGTAAAGCAAGATTCATCATTTAATCAGCTCCAGTAGCTTTCGATTGGGAGAGGATTTCCTAAGTTACAAGAACAACAATGTACATATGTAAAATTTTCCATAAATGTCACATGTAATATTCAGTTTTTTTTTGGATAAAATTCACATGTAATATTTTTCTCTACACTCCAAGTTTTTTGTTTACTCACAAATATTAAATGTCATATGTAATATTCAGTTTTTTGGATAAAATTAACATAGAATATTTTTCTCTACACTCTCCAAGTTTTTTGTTTACTTACAAACTAGGTAGCAACCCGTGCCACGGCACGGGCGATTTGGTGAAGTAAATTTATTTATTTATGGATTGTATTTTGAATAATTTGTATGTTCTGATTTCATACAAATACCTCGGTCCAACTTACACTAAAAATGGCCTACAAACAGAAATACCTCGATCGGTTGGCCTCAAACTCTCCAGCAATGTTGTAGCACGGAGTGTATGGACGTGGTTTAAAATTAACGGGTGTGTTGGCAGTTTAGTACATTTTTATAAAGTAATTGGAAAAGTAGTAAATATACTATTTATAATTGGGGAAATAGGTGTGTATCACTGTTTGTGAGATAGAGAATAGTAGAGATACGAAAGGATGTAGGGTAAGAGAGTGTTTGGAAAAAAATAAAAATAGGCTTGCATCTATCGTTGAGAGATTGAGAATGGGTGTGTGCGTGTGTGTGTGGAAAGAGTTTTTTTTTATAAAAATAATTCTTTTTCTTTTTATTACACCCTCTCATTCTAATAATTAAAATATTCGTCAGTATAATTCTTTTTCTGATATTTTTCACATACAAAAAGTATATATTTTTTTCTCTATAATTTGATATGCATTTTGTTAAATAACTTTAAACTTTGTATAATATTATATATATACACAATTGTATTTGTACATATATCCTTGTGTACAACTAATATACTTACATTTTTCTGTACATATAGTTATATGTACAATTTGATTTAGGTATGTACAATTGTATCTGTATATATATCCTATTGTAGAAATATGAATACAGTTGTTCACTATTTGTACACTTAGTAGGTTGTACGGATTACTGTACACTTATTAGGTTGTACGGATTACTTCTGTACATTATATTTGTAAACTTTGTAAGTTGTATAATAGTCTAAATATATATAATTATATATGTACATACATTCTTATGTCCATTGTTATACATAATTTATATATATATATAGTATATGTACAGTTGAAGCTATATATGTACAATTGTTTATGTTTAAACGTCCGGGAGGCTTAAGTACATGTTTACCGACCATACAAATCACCACATGATCTTTCCCTGTGTTTTGGCCTCATTCACACAGTTCTAACAACCACTTCCCGGAAGGCACCCATCCTTTGACTACTCCAGCATAAGCATGCTTAACTGTGGAGTACTCTCAGGACCCTTGACCGAAACGATAAATGCACTTTGGTGACATAGGTGGCCAAATTAATTCAGTTAAACCTCTCCGCAAACTGGGGTCTCACAACATTGATGCGGAGAACTTCACCGGGAACACTTACGATCAGATGAGCCAAGCTATGGGCTCTTACTTCTTCAACCCTTGAGGTAATATCCTCATTTCTCAATTGTTTATACCATTGCATTATGCCTTATATTTTTATTTTTGAGTCCTAGATCATCTTTCATACTTTTGTTACACAAGGGACTAAGTAATTTAAGTTTGGGAGAGGGTTTAGGATAGTATTTGACATTGTGTTCTTTGTTCTTCTTTTGAACTTTTAGCATGTCGTTTGCATTCATTTATGTGCATAAAAAATTCCTAAGAATTTGAAAAATTCTCAGAAAAAGCTTTAAAAATAGAGTAATCATATAGTGTGCATCTGCATTTTGGTTTGTTTTAGAACTGTTGCATTTAGGATTGTTGCATTTAGGATTGTTGCATTTGAATGGGAGATAGGGATGATTAAAACCAGAAAGCTTGTTGTTTCATTAGATTTAGGATTAATGCCCTCGTCCATAGTTGTTTGATGCAAATTGTATGAACTTGAATTGAAACCGCACCATTCTTTGATCGCATGATTTGGATTCTAGTCTAAACTGAAACTTGCTTTGAAGTGATGTTATTCCTTGCTTATAAGAACCTTAATTTGACTTGCAATTATCTAGTTGTGTTTTGGATATGAACTCATGGATACTTTATTCAAACTTGGATCATTTTCATCCCTTTTTACAACTTTATTGAAAGTAGCTTTACCCACCCAAAAACCTACCCTTTTCCTTCAAACCTTTTATTAATTCTGAGTGGAAGGCCTCTTTTATGGATTGAGTTTAAGGAGAACGTCATAGGTTTGTGCCAACATGAATAGGATCTTGAGTAGTTCGGATTTTCATTTTTCGGATCATATAGGACTAGGTTGGGATTCTACATGGATTTGGAACTTGGTGAAATGGTGAAAAGAAAGAAAAGGAAAGGAAAAGAGTTGAATCTTTAGAAGAGTAGTGAGTTTCAGAAAGTTTCAAGTTCTGGTGAAAGATGCATGGGGAATACAAAGTGTAGAAAAGATGGTTCTGACAAGATAAGAAAGAAAAGAACAGGATAGCAAAAGGCTTTGATGTCTTAAGTTTATGAAAAGTGTTTAAACCTTCTCTAAAGAGTCGATCTTTGTCTCTAAAACCCTTTTCACACCTAGCCAAATGAGTTTGTAATCATTTCACAACTGGATTCATGGTTTGTGTTAAATGAATGTTAAAAGTAATGGTGGATCAGAGTACTTGTCTAGGTTCTAAGATTGATGATATATTGTGTTGAAACAAACATGGCTAAAGTTTCAGAATGTGGTTTGTATGACTTTGCATCCTAGAATTATAGACAAGGATATTGATTCTAACTACTTTAGCAGCAAGATGTTGGTTCTGAATCTTCACTTTCAAACCTCTCTCTCTACTTTGCATTTTCTTATTTGCTTGAGGGAAAGCAAAAGCTAAGTTTGGGGGAGTTGACATGTCTGGATTTTAATCATTTTAACACTAGTTTTATGCATCGTTGTTGCATTTTAGGTCTCATCGTTTGTTTCTTTACTCATATTCTCGTTGTTTTACTTTACTTGTAGCGTGCATTGTAGTTCTCATTGTCCAAAGAGGTGTTTCTCAAGGGAAAAAGGAGTAAAATAGAGCCAACCGACCGAGTGATTATCTTGCATCCGATCATGCTTTTCGACTAGACCGATCGAGTGCACAACAGAGCAGGCTGATCGGGCACCTGCAACCGACCAAGTGTTTGTCTTTCATCCGATCGAGCTGAGGTACCCGATCTGAGGAATCAAGTGACTACACGAGTAGACGAGAAGTCAACCTGACCAATAACACGATCATGCTAATCGAGTGCACAACCGAGCTGGCTGATCCAGCACTTGCAACCGAATTTTTATTTTGTCTGCTAGTGAACTAGAGCTCCCCTCTCTCGCTATAAATAGACCTCTTCCCATCATTTGTAAAAACTCTCGATTTTTCTCTAAGTTTTTATGCTTTAGCCTCCTAAACATCAGAAAACTTGTAATCTTAATATCTTTTTATCTATTTGGAGTTTGCTATTTAATCTTTATCATGTATTGCTTCTTGCATCTAGATCTATCTAATTATGCATCTTTTAGAGTTTTATGGGTTTGACTCTGTGATTACGTTTAATGGGTTTGAGTAGTGAATTAGGGTTCTTGAGGATGGAATAGGTTAGTGAAGAATCTTACTCTCTAGGGGTGTTTAAGCGTAGATTTCAATAGATCCCTTCTGGATTAGAGTTTAAATAGCTAGTTTTGCCTTGATCATGTGCGATTAGGTCTTAGACATTTCAGCACCCAAAAGGTGTTTGATGAAATGTCTGAACCACTAATGCAAGAGATTTACTTGTTTAACCTAAGAGATTAGTTGCTTAAGGAGTAAATTGACATTAATGAGCTTGATCTTTATGCCTATCTATTGCATGTTTCATCAATGAGAATTGAGATTAGGAAGTGCCTTAGATTTGATAATCTTTGCCAAGAGATTGGATTGATTAGCTTTAGTGATTCATTGTCTAGGATTAGATCTATTTGAGCACATTAAGCACCCCGATGAGATTAAGAGGATTCATAAGCCAATTATCCCTATTCTTGATACCTTTATATATCTGATTGTTTACCTGCTTTTCATTTCTTCTTTAATTCTGCTTATGTAGTTCTTGCTTGCTTTAGTATTGTTCTTAGATCCTTAGTTTCTTTCAGCCATTTACTTTTATGCATTTGAATCGAGAATGCAAACTGTTAAATTGTTAGGCTTAACTTGTTAGGTTCTATTGCATCCGGCATGTTTACAACTCACCCAAATTAGACTGATAAACCCTTTGTACTCATTGCACTAGGGAGATTGAACTCCAAAATGATAAAAATCCTAGATTCATTATTACAGGATGTATATCGGTAAATAGAAATTTGGTCAATCAAGGTTTAAATTGTTAGATGCCCACTAGCTCTTCAGACTTGGGCCTTATCACCTGTTTCTACGGCAATCGGAGAATTTCCAATATATTCAATTTATGCAAACTTGGATTATTTATTCTGGCGAAAGCCTAATGGCTCTGACATTTCAATGTTTCCTTGGATATTGTATATCTGGAAAGCTAGAAATAAAAAGGTTTTTGACAATGTAGATAAGGACCCAAGAGAAGTGTTGTGTCTGGCTGAGAACGAAGCACAGTCATGGAAAACCGCGCATATAGAGGAATCAATTGACGACGGTATTAGGATACCAAGCCAACATGTTTCTTTCATGGACAGTGGCGTCATATGTGCTACATGTTTTACTTGCTTCATTGATGGAACCTGGAAGGACGACGATAACTTTGTAGGTGTAGGGCTGTATTGTACCACACCAACGGGTCTCCCAACGATGGGAGATGCCAACTTACAGAGGAGTCTATCACCACTACACACAGAGGTCGAAGCATTGGTGTGGGCGATGAAGTGTATGATCGATGCATCGAGACGTGAAGTGACTTTCGTTATAGACTGTTCAAATTTGGTGGAGGTGGTATCTTCCCCAACATAATGGCCAGCGTTTGCTCATACCTAGAGTAGATCCAAGCAGACAAAGAAGTATTTTTGTCCTTTTCTTTAGTTAAAATCTCTCGATGTTCCAATTTTAAAGCGGATATTTTGGCACGTAAAGTTCTTGCTGAACCGCTACTTTGTCTTTAAAAACAATGTTCCCAGTTCATGACTCATTTGAGTCTCTTTTATGAATGCTGTTGAAAAACAAAAGAGTAGGAAGCTTGATTTATCATGCGTATAAATTTAAAATTTTTATTCAGTTTAATCCGGTTCCTTAACACCATTTCTTCTTTATATACTCAAATGAGACAGTGAGACAGCCCTTAACACCATAAGCTTCTTGGAGAATCTCTTCATTAGCAATAATCACAGGCCACTGTTCTCCAGCTTCAAGAAACATCTACTATGTCTCAAGATACTGATCTTTATCAAGAATCATCTTCCTAATCGACGCAGCCAAGTTTGATGCTGCATCAAAACCTTCCTCAACACCATCGACAAACGTGAAAGTGATCTGTGGCAACTGCTCCTCTTTTCTATGTTTCACCAAAACCTGACAATTCAGATTCAACTCTTTGGCTTTCCTTGTATTACATTGAGCCAAAGACTCAACACATCAAGTCTTGGATCCAATGTGTTGAACTCAATTTTTACTTTTGATAGTGTAACGCCCCAACCGCCATCTCTCCCAGTGGGCCCCATTTTCAACCATTCCTTTTAATATTCTTTAAATGGTAACCATGAATCTTGATGTGAAGTGAATGCAAACTCATTTGCCTAGGTATGAAAAGGTTCAAGAGACAAAGAGGGTCTCCTTTAGAGAAGGTTTAAACGTTTAAGTATAGGGATCTCTCAAAGAACATGATTGAGCTTTTGGGAGAATGCTAAAGGTAAGGACCAACAAATGCATACAAGAATAACATCTTCACTACCCAAAGGCCCCAAGTGATATCCTAAATGTCTAAACCCATGTGGTCCTATTCTACCCTTTTAACTCTTTTTATCCCAATTTTCCTTTTTGTCCTAAGGCGTAGGAGAGTTTCTTATGATAAACTAGTGGACAAGGGGGTTCTCTTAATAATCACTATGGTTCTGTTTCTTCTTATTACTTAAGACATCAAAGCTTTTTGCTATTCTCATCTTTTGCTACTTTCTTTCAAAATCAAGAACCATCTTTTTATACTTTGCATTCCCCACACATCTTTCACTAGAACTTTTGAACTTTTATGAAACTTTTATTTCTTTCTCATTCCCTTTTCATTTCTTTCTCTTTCTTTTTTACCATCCCAACAAATCCCAAAACCCAAGTAGAGTCCATCCTAATCCTATCTGATCCGAAAAATGCAAATCAGAATTACTCAAGATCCTATTCATGTCAGCTCAAACCTAACACGTTCTCTTAAAGCTTAATCCATAAAATAGACCTTCCACTCAGAATTAATACAAGGTTTGAAAGAAAGGTTAAGGCTTTTAGAGTTTGGTTAACTGGTCAAAGTTATGACCAGCTATTTGGATCAACAAAAGAGTGGTAAAAACAGGGAAAGAAGATCCAAGTATGTATACAAGGTATCCATGAGTTTGAAATTAATTACAACCAGATAATTACCAATTCAAGTTAAGGTTCTAATAAATAAGGAATGACATCAAATCAAAGCAAGCTTCCGTTTAGACTAGAATTCAAATCATGCGATCAAATAATGATGTGGTCTCAATTCAAGCTCATACAATCGTATTAAACAACTATGGACGAGGGCATTGATTCTAAGTATAATTAAACAGCAAGTTCTTTTGTTATGATCATCCTAATCCCTATGCAAATGCAATGATCCTAAATGCAACATCTTAAAGCAAGACCAATATGGAAATGCAACTATATGATCATTCTGGTTTTTAAAGATTTTTCTGAAATTTTTTCAAATTTTTAGGGTTTTTGATGGACATAGATGAATGCAAGACTATATGTAAAAAATTCGAAAATAATAATCACAGAAAACATGATTTGATGCTATCTGGACGGTCCCCCAAACTTAAATTACACAATTCTTGTGTAACAAAATGAAAGGACCCGACCCGTTTTTTTTTTAATTCATTAATTAATAGTCTCATACCTACTAATTAATCTAACCGAATTAACCCAGCAATAAACCATCATGCACAGCAGAAACATATTAAACCAACATCAATTAATCATAATATTAATTAATCAATCATATAATAACCACAATTTACACCAGCAACCTAGCCTGCCTCTAAACCAGGTTCCAACGACAATTAACATGTTCATAAACATAACAACCGAGACCCTAGATCATTCTCCTCTCCTCGCCATGATTCCACGGATCACACTATACCTGCACCACAAACACAATGAGATGCGTGAGTATTATCACAAATACTCAGTGAAGCGATCCTCCCATATACTGGGCTATACACACAAGCATATTAAACCAATCTAACATGCATCAGATTAACCAAAACAAACAAACCAGGTATAAAAATACACGAATTACACGCTAGCCAGAAAAACTGTCCAGAAATTTTGTGTCGAGCGACACCGACCCCGCAGAAACCCTGAAATCGCCTCTCAACTCCCCAGAGAACGAATCCATCACCTCCAAAGCTCCAGCCATGAGCCCTAACACTCAAACATACAATAACAGCAACCAAAGCACACAAACATGGCCACACAAAACAAATCCAGCCATCCAAATCAATCAAACACACATAAGAAAGGTTAAACATGCTTAGATCAGCCATAGTCACGCACTCACCTTGATATGGATTGAAACAAGGACAAAACAAAGAGGAACAGAAAGAACAAGACCCTCCATGCACCACCAGCCACGAATCCAACCCTCTCCTTGCTAGAACTCACCAGAACTTACCACAGAAACCTCCAAAAACCCTCACAAGCCTCTTCTTAAGCTTTAGGAACAACCAACTCACAACCCTCTCTCTCTCTTTTGTTTTTAAGAAGCGACAAAAGCCAAAAGTGCGAAAGAAAGGCTGCTTCCACGAGTTTAAAGTCGTGCCTAAGGTTTCTCTAATCAATTTCAATTAAACCGACGGTTTAAAAGCTAAACCGTCTAACCCAATTTTGTTGGTGTCGATACCACCAAAATTTCAGACACGGGTGTTACACAAAAACAAAGAGAATGATCTAGGATCTAAACGATAGAAAATCAAAATGAAACATTATAAACAATGATATAGAGAAGGTGTGTACCTCATGGGTTGAAGAAGTAAAAGCCCATAGCTTGGCTCATCTGGTCATAATTGTAGCCCGGAATGTTCTCTGCGTCGATGGTGCAGTGCTTCGGATCGAAGGGCTCCTCCACAGTGTACTCGGTCGAGTAATCGACCTACTGCTGGATCGCCTGGTCGGATGCTTGGTTGGGCAGGTAATCGATTACATGTTTTTGTGCATCCTCGAATTCCGGCTCGGACCGAAGCTCTTGATGCACTCAATCGGATGTTGTGGCTATTCGTTCGGTTTCGTCATCCCGCACGATCGGACTTGCCTTAAACTGGCGAAACTCTGAAACTAAACTCAAACACAACTGAAATCCTAAACTTTATGCATAAGGATACCGCTTGGACTTCTTCCCAGGTGAGCTTGTTTAAAGTCACTAAGCTTGACTTGTGCTTTTTAAGCATTAGAAGGGTCATGAAGGGACAAATATATACTTGCTGGAAACAATTGGTCTGCCATATAATTCTATAAACGCTGCCCATTTACAGTGAACTCAGATCCATTCTTGCTAACAAGCGTTATGGCTCCAAAGGGCAACACTTTCATGATTTCGAATGGGCCGGACCATCGCGATTTCAATTTTCCAGGAAAGAGCTTAACCTTGAATTGAACAAGAGGACCTGATCACCAACCTTAAATTCTTTCACCTTGATGCTTTTATCATGGAAAGCTTTGGTCCTCTCTTTATAGATCTGTAAGCTTTCATGGGCTTCAACTCTTGATTCTTCAAGCTCATGGAGATCTAGGACTCTCTTTTCCTGAGCTGTTGTGATGTCTAAGTTTAACAACTTTGAGGCCCATAAGGCTCTGTACTCCACTTATACTGGAAGGTGGCAACACTTTCTGATATATTGTGTTTTTATCGGTTTTAAGTCTTTCTTCTCTTTCATTTTATAACTTTTATTGAGTCAAATTGTGTTTTTAGAGTCTTTTATTCCATTATAGAGTATTTACAGGTTTTAGGTTGCTTTGGAATAAAACGAGCTGTTTTGGGATTGAAACACACATTTGGAGATTCAGACTCATGTAGAAATGTCAGATGTTTGGGATCAAATCAACCATTTTCCACCGTTACATCTTTCTCATATTATGACACAAGATAAAGACAGATGTTAGCTTTTATTTGCAAGTGATTTCAAGGAAATCTAACGGTGCATTCAAGAGTTACACCCGATTTCGTGAAGACAGGTCATTCTGACGAGTGTCTGAAGCTGATGCAGAATTAAAACCGGTGAGCATTAGACCGATCGGTCTAACATTTGGATCGATCGGTCCCTTACCTCTGACGCAGTTTTTGGCCCATATTCGATCCGAAACACTTCAGAACCGACCCAACTCATCTCCTATTGTTTAGATACCCTAGGCTCGACTTTTTAGCAGCCATCCTTGATATTTTTCAGTTCTAAACATTGTTCTTTGCTTTCAAAACAATTTTGGGGAGAAGAATCCATCCTCTTGACACTTGGAGAAGATTTCTAAACCCTTTCTTATTATATTTGCAGTTTAATCATGTTTTCTTTAATATCTATTTGTTTTGTTTCAATTGCTATGTCTGAGTAGTCTCATAATTGGGTTTTAGGGTTCCAAGTAGGGGAATTTAATGATTTGATAGATTAGATGTCTTAGGGGGATTCTTAATCTTTAGGTTTTTCAATTTACATGTTCTCAATGCTAAAATAGGATTGATCACCCTGTTTTAGAACTTAGGCTTTTATTTGTTTCAGAGATGTTCGATAAAATGTCTGAATGAATGTAATTTGAGCATAGTATTTTTAACCTGCAAGAGTTGATGTTAGAATGCTTTGTGAACCAAATAAACCTATTTGATAATGCGAATTTGGCTAGGAAATTACAAATGAGAGTTTAGTAATTGAATAGTTGAATTTAGTGATTAATGTCTTGAGAGAAAATTGGTCTAAACTTGTGTTCATGTTCAAGAACGGTTCTTCATGTTTGAATTCCTTATTGCTTTTATTTTTATTCATTGTTTCTCTGAAAATACCCTGCTGCCCAATGTCTTTAATTCATAAGTTTAATCTCTTTATTTGCATTTTTATTTACAAAACTGAAAACCAAACAACAAGTATTTTCCGCTTTAGCTGATAACGAGTCTCGCAAGTCTTTAGTGTACCATTGCTCCTTGTGATCGATCCCGCATATACTTTACTTTGGTTAAGTTATCGGGTTAAATACTCGAGTAATCACTTTCCATACATCATTTGGAATGGTGTCCTTCCTACAGGAGTTTTGAAAGCAGTTCGGTATGCCCATAAAGCGTCATCTAGTTTTGAAGCCCAATCCCTCTTGGAAGTTCCCACTACTCGAGCTACTATCCCCTTGATTTGTCTATTGGAGACTTCAACTTGCCCGCTTGTTTGAGGGCGGTAAGCGATGGCAACCTTGTGTTTTACTCCATGCTTCCTCAGCAATCCTTCGAATACTTTGTTAATGAATTGAGTGCCTCCATCACTAATAACTGCTCTAGGAATTGCATAACTTGGGAAAATTATGCTTTTAAACATTTGTAGTACAACCTTGGGGTCATTAGTAGGGCTAGCTATAGACTCTGCCCATTTAGAAACCTAATCCACAGCCACTAAAATATAGATGTTGCCATTGGAGGGAGGATTAAATGGTCTCATGAAGTCTATCCCCTATACATCAAACACTTCGACCTCCAATATTGGATTATGTGGCATTTTGTTTCTTTTGGTGATGTTCCCCATCCTTTGACAAGCATCACATCTATTGATGAATAACTGACACTCTTTAAACATTGTTAGCCACCAAAACCCTGCTTGGAGTACCTTATGAGCTGTCTTGAATGTGGCAAAATGAACTCCATAGGTTGAACCGTGGCAAAGCTCTAGAACTCCATTAACCTCCTCTTCAGCTATGCTTCTCCTAAACAAACCGTCTGATATTTTCCTGTACAAATAAGGCTCATCCCAAAAATAGTAATTCACATCCCGAAAGAACTTCTTTTTCTGGTAGGAGTCTAGAGCTTGTGGAACTACCCCGCTGAGATTGTAGTTAACTATGTCAACTTACCACGGTAAATTATCCCCACTTATTCGCATACAGATGTTAGGTGCCTCGGCATCCCCTAGATTGATCTTCCTTGAAGCAAAATCAACAAGCATAATGTTTTCCTCTAGCATAGAGTCATCTATGGGAACAATGTCTTCAATTCTCATCCTTGATAAATGGTCAGCAACTCCATTCTCTATTCCTTTCTTGTCTACAATCTCCATATCAACCTCTTGCAATAGTAAAATCCATCTCAACAACCTAGGTTTGGTGTCTTTTTTTGAGTAGATATGCCTAAGAGCAGCGTGATCAGTGTAGACCGTGACTTTAGATCCAACCAAATAACTTCTAAATTTGTTGAAAGCAAACACTACTGCTAAAAGTTCCTTTTCCGTTGTGGCATACCTTCCTTGTGTTTCGTCCAACGTCCTACTTGCATAAAATATAACGTGAAGCGTTTTATCAATTCACTGTCCTAAAACTGTTCCAACTGCATAGTCAGAAGCATCACACATAATCTTGAAAGGGTAGTCCCAGTTATGAGCTTGCACAATCGGGGCTGAGATTAAAGCTTCCTCAATCTTGGTAAATGCCTCAAGAAAATCTACACCAAACTCAAACTCTGTTTCCTTACAAAGAAGTCTTGTGAGCGGCCTACCTATCTTAGAGAAATCTTTGATGAAGCGCCTAGGATGCCCCACAAAGCTTCTTATGTCTTTAACTGTCTTGGGGGGTTGTATTTGAACCATAACTTCAATGTTTGCCTTATCAACCTCGATTCCTTGTTTGGATATCTTGTGGCCTATCACAATGCCTTCTTGAACCATAAAATGACATTTTCCCAGTTCAAAACCAAGTTCGTCTCTTCACATCTTTTCAAAACCCTGCAAAGATTAGCAAGACAAGCGAAAAAGGAATCCCCATACACAGAAAATCATCCATAAAGAGTTCCACCACATTCTCAATTAGGTTAAAGAAAACATCATGTATCTCTGAAATGTTCCTGCTGCATTACATAACCCGAATGGCATCCTTCGATAAGCAAAGGTACCATAGGAGCATGTGAATGTTGTCTTTTTCTGATCATTAGGGTGGATATATATCTGGAAGAACCCGTAATACCCATCAAAGAAACAATAGAGAGTGTGGTTAGCAAGTCTTTCTAACATTTAGTCAATGAATGGCAATGGGAAATGATATTTTCTAGAGGCTGCGTTCAACTTCCTACAATGTGTGCACATCCTATGACCAGTTATAGTACGAGTTGGTATAAGCTCGTCCTTATTATTCTTAACAACTGTCACCCCACCTTTCTTGGGGACACAATGGACGGGTGACACCCAAGTGCTATCCGAAATTGGGTATATTACCCCAGCACCTAACAACTTTAGTTGGGAAATTAGCCAGATTTGCCGAATCCGATCAAAGCTTTAGTTGGGAAATCATTTGTTTTCCTTCTTTGCATTGAGCCCTAACATATTCATGGTAATGTGACATTTATAGGGTTGCACAAGTTTCTGATGGGAAAGTATCATTTGTCCCTGAAATTTCCTTATTAGATCGATACATATGTTGATCAATAATCATTTTACTCGGCTGATCAGGTTAGCAGTTTCAAAATGTTAATTTATTAATAGGAATATCATCAAATGATGCTATATATTATTGGCATGGTTGTGTATATATTATCTCTAACATATTATATTTTTAGGGTTCTCTGATGATAAGCGATGGTGTAGAGACGTCTGGAGTAGGTATCTGTACTTCCTCAACTCCATCATCAAAAAGAGATTCGAGTAACCTGAACGAAGGAGATGTCCAGTCATCAACATCCAAAAAACAATGTTCTACGATGGCTGGACTAGATGATGTCAAGGTTTCGACAAAGGATGAGAAGGAGAAACATAAACTTGACTAATTTTGAGTCTTGGTTTTACAAACATTCTATGCTTTTTTAATTTTTTCTTTTAGAACTCTTTCGTTGGCTGTTTTAATTTATTTTGTTTGGATTTTCGGTTTCTTAATATATTTTGCTTGGTTTTAAATATTTATAAATTATGAAAATTAATGGGTTTAAGGCCCAACATTAGCCCATATTTAAACGTTGATTCGCTGATACAATTCGTATTAAAAAACCATGTTCCAATAAATATTTTGCATAGGAAAAATAATATGACTCATGATTATCATTACTCTATCATAATATATCATTTTTTGATTGAATACATCTCTTAAAAATTCACGAAAAACATGAGGAAAAAAATGAAAATTGTAGTTATGTAGTGTACTTTTTAATTTGTTTCTAAATCCTAATTACTGACATTATTATTTTATGAGAACTTTTTATATACTTACCAAATATTCTTAAATTATTTAAAATCACTTTTATGCACACCCTTATTTATATATTTATTAGACATCTCATAGATCATTAAAAGAATAAAACTGATATATACTTATCTTACATATATATACCAAATAGTAAACATTTATACAGAAGCTAAAGTCTATGATGAGATTGATATGGAAACCAGAACACACTAATATCTTTTTTATTAATCTCAATTGACTCTAAAACATTTTAATATTGCGAAAAGGCATTATTCTTTTCCTATTAACCATCGGAACGACACATATCAAAAGTCGCATATATTCACTATATTAAAAACCTTCTTTTTCGACTTCCATTAACATAACCTCTAAGAAGACGAAACAATTCTACCCTAACTCCTTCTTAAATTTTAACTTGCAAAACCAAACTCATGTCGACCATGGAGATCGATTACATAGCTGATTTAACCCCAAGAAAGATTGGTTCCATCATAAGGGTCAAGGTTTTAAGTGCTTGGGAGGTTTGTGATTTCTGTATGAAGAAGGTTATGGTACTCGCTGATGTAAAGGTAATTCACTTTCTTAAAGTAACGTTTAATTTTAGATTTGTAGATTTCTTAGTTGATTAGGTTAAATTAAGAAAAGGAACAATTTTTGTAGGGTGATAGAAACCTCCCGGTTTGAAAAATCGTGAAATACCCCGACACGTCTATGATGGTGAGTGGCATGTTATAAGGGACTTCAAAGTCATCCCTGATATTCTTAAAGAGAGGAATACAAATCATAGTACCAGATAGAGTTAACGGAGAAGACTGACATGATGGAGATTAGTCCAGATTCTCCGAAGAAGTTTTACAGGTTTGAAGATTTCCACCATGTTGTTAGAGAGTTGCTTACATCTAACAACTCTTACGAGTTGAAGAAGTAAGAGCCCATAGCTTGGCTCATCTGGTCATAAGTGTAGCCCGGAATGTTCTCTGCGTCGATGGTGCAGTGCATCAGATCGATGGGCTCCTCCACAGTGTACACGGTCGAGTAATCGACCTACTGTTCGATCGCCAGGTCGGATGCTTGGTCGGGCAGGTAATCGATTGCCTGTTCTTGTGCATCCTCGAATTCCGGGGACCGAAGCTCTTGATGCACTCAATCGGATGCTGTAGCTAATCGTTCAGTTTCGTCATCCCGCACGATAGGATTTGCCTTAAACTGGCGAAACTCTGAAACTAAACTCAAACACAACTGAAATCCTAAATTTTATGCATAAGGATACCGCTTGGACTTCTTCCCAGTTGAGCTTGTTTAAAGTCACTAAGATTGACTTTTGCTGTTTAAGCATTAGAAGGGTCATGAAGGGAAAAAGATATACCTGCTGGAAACAATTGGTCTGCCATATACTTCTTTAAACGCTGCCCATTAAAGTGAACTCAGATCCATTCTTGCTAACAAGCATTATGGCTCCAAAGGGCAATACTTTCATGATTTCGAATGGGCCGGACCATCGCGATTTCAATTTTCCAGGAAAGAGCTTTAACCTTGAATTGAACAAGAGGACCTCATCACCAACCTTAAATTCTTTCACCTTAATGCTTTTATCATGTAAAGCTTTGGTGCTCTCTTTATAGATCTTTAAGCTTTCATGGGCTTCAACTCTTGATTCTTCAAGCTCATGGAGATCTAGGACTCTCTTTTCCTAAGCTGTTGTGATGTCTAAGTTTAACAACTTTGAGTCCCATAAGGCTCTGTACTCCACTTATACTGGAAGGTGGCAACACTTTCCATACATCATTTGGAATGGTGTCCTTCCTATAGGAGTTTTGAAAGCAGTTCGGTATGCCCATAAAGTGTCATCTAGTTTTGAAGCCCAATCCCTCTTGGAAGTTCCCACTACTCGAGCTAGTATCCCCTTGATTTGTCTGTTGGAGACTTCAAGTTGCCCACTTGTTTGAGGGCGGTAAGCGATGCCAACCTTGTGTTTTACTCCATTTTTTCTCAGCAATCCTTCGAATACTTTGTTAATGAATGGAGTGCCTCCATCACTAATAACTGCTCTATGAATTCCATATCTTGGGAAAATTATGCTTTTAAACATTTATAGTACAACGTTGGGGTCATTAGTAGGGCTAGCTATAGCCTCTGCCCATTTAGAAACCTAATCCACAGCCACTAAAATATAGATGTTGCCATTGGAGGGAGGATTAAATGGTCCCATGAAGTCTATCCCCTATACATCAAACACTTCGACCTCCAAGATTGAATTATGTGGCATTTTGTTTCTTTTGGTGATGTTCCCCATCCTTTGACAAGCATCACATCTATTGATGAATAACTGACACTCTCTAAACATTGTTAGCCACCAAAGCCCTGCTTGGAGTACCTTCTGAGCTGTATTGAACGTGGCAAAATGACCTCCATAGGTTGAACCGTGGCAATGCTCTAGATATCCATTAACCACCTCTTCAGCTATGCTTCTCCTAAACAACCCGTCTGATCCTTTCCTATACAAATAAGGCTCATCCCAAAAATAGTAATTCGAATCCCGAAAGAACTTATTTTTTATGGTAGGAGTCTAGAGCTTGTGGAACTACCCCGCTGAGCTTGTAATTATTGATGTCAACTTACCACGGTAAATTATCTCCACTTATTCCCATACAGATGTTGGGTGCCTCGCATCCCCTAGATTGATCTTCCTTGAAGCAAAATCAACAAGCATAATGTTTTCCTCTGGCATATAGTCATCTATGGGAACAATGTCTTCAATTCTCATCCTTGATAAATGGTCAGCAAGTCCATTCTCTATTCCTTTCTTGTCTACAATCTCCATATCAACCTCCTGCAACAGTAAAATCCATCTCAACAACCTAGGATTGGTGTCTTTTTTTGAGTAGATATGCTTAAGAGCAGTGTGATCAGTGTAGACCGTGAATTTAGATCCAACCAAATAGCTTCTAAATTTGTTGAAAGCAAACACTACTGCTAAAAGTTCCTTTTCCGTTGTGGCATACCTTCCTTGTGTTTCGTCCAACGTCCTACTTGCATAATATATAACATGAAGCTTTTTATCAATTCGCTGTCCTAAAACTGTTCCAACTGCGTAGTCAGAAGCATCACACATAATCTCGAAAGGATAGTCCCAGTTAGGAGCTTGCACAATCAGGGCTAAGATTAAAGCTTCCTTAATCTTGGTAAATGCCTCAAAAAAATCTACACCAAACTCAAACTTTGTTTCCTTACAAACAAGTCTTGTGAGCGGCCTAGCTATCTTAGAGAAATCTTTGATGAAGCGCATAGGATGTCCCAAAAAGCTTCTTATGTCTTTAACTATCTTGGGGGGGTTGTATTTGAACCATAACCTCAATCTTTGCCTTATCAACCGCGATTCCTTGTTTGGATATCTTGTGGCCTATCATAATGCCTTCTTGAACCATAAAATGACATTTTCCCAGTTCAAAACCAAGTTCGTCTCTTCACATCTTTTCAAAACCCTGCAAAGATTAGCAAGACAAAAGAAAAAGGAACCCCCATACACAGAAAATCATCCATAAAGACTTCCACCACATTCTCAATTAGGTTAGAGAAAACATCATGTATCTCTGAAATGTTCCTGGTACATTACATAACCCGAATGGCATCCTTCGATAAGCAAAGGTACCATAGGAGCATGTGAATGTTGTCTTTTTCTGATCATTAGGGTGTATAGGTATCTGGAAGAACCTGGAATACCCATCAAAGAAACAATAGAGAGTGTGGTTAGGAAGTCTTTCTAACATTTGGTCAATGAATGGTAATGGGAAATGATATTTTCTAGAGGCGGCGTTCAACTTCCTATAATCTGTGCACATCCTATGATCAGTTATAGTACGATCGAGTTGGTATAAGCTCGTCCTTATCATTCTTAACAACTGTCACCCCACCTTTCTTGGGGACACAATGGACGGGTGACACCCAAGTACTATCCGAAATTGGGTATATTAGCATCTAACAACTTTAGTTGGGAAATTAGCCAGATTTGCCGAATCCGATCAAAGCTTTCGTTGGGAAATCATTTGTTTTCCTTCTTTGCATTGAGCCCAAACATATTCATGGTAAATGTGACATTAATAGGGTTGCACAAGTTTCTGATGGGAAAGTATCATTTTTCCCTGAGATTCTTTATCAGATACATATGTTGATTAATCATCATTTTACTCGGCTGATCAGGTTAGTAGTTTAAAAATGTTAATTTATTAATAGGAATATCATCAAATGATGCTATATATTATTGGCATGGTTGTGTATATATTATCTCTAACATATATTAGATTTTTAAAGTTTGAATTTCATCTCCCTAGATGCTTTGCATCTTGAGCTATTATTATGGACGTTTTTGATGTAATTTCCCTCTATATAATGAGGTTATCTGATGAATAAAAAGAATAAGCCTTTTGATATTTTTGGAACCTTTTGAGAGTGTTTATCATTTTTCGTCAATGGTGTGTAATATCCATTGGTTTGGTTAATAGTGCGTAATATCCATTGATCAATGCATGATCCATCTTGGTGTGTCATATCTAGGGGGTCTTGTCGAGAGTGATTCTCATTGTCACCCTTGAATTCGTCTTAGTGTGTCTTATCTAAGCGTTTCAAGTTTGGTAAATCAAGAGTCTTCCGCAGCTCTTGTGCGACCATTCGCTCCACCATCCTTGTTCGTTTTGGCTTCACCGTTCGTTGAACCTAAGGAATATCTTTTACCATCTTAGAGTGTCGAGTCCTCTGGAGGATTTTATCATATTCCAGTGAGGCTATATGGGTGATAAGTTGTACAGTGGCCACAAGAGGTAGTTCTAGTCGGGAGATGCTGGTAAACGTTTAGACAATTGCTCATGAGAGATGATTAGTTCTCTTGAGGGGATGATTAGTTCCTCGGGTGTACTGCTGCCCTGAAGGTTGCGACCTAAGAGTGGCAGATGAGATGATTAGTTCTCATAGAGGATGATTAGTTCCCCAAATACCAGGACTGCTCGAGGGTGACGACTCGAGAGTGAGATGGTATGACTCCAGGACTGCGGTCTGAGAGTGACAGCAGTAAGACTCAAGGTAGCGACCTGAGAGTGAGGAGTTGTGAGTATGTGAGGTCTATTACGCGGAGGCCATGCATAAATACTAGATGGATAGCTCGGAGGTTGATGATTAGTTCAATATAGAGATTTTGGTGTATTGGCCAGGTTGTGTCAAGCATTGTTTGACCGTGCTAGCGGTTAGTTGTGGTTCAAGCAGTTGAACAGTGTTGCTAGATTCCAAGACAAATCTATCTTAGTCGGAGAGAATTGTAAAACTGGTTTGAACGGTTTAGTTTTAAATCGTCAGTTTAATTGGTAATTAATTTGAGGAAACCCTAGGCACGAAATAAAACTCGTGAAGGTATGTGATCCAAAGGTTCTTAGGACTGATTATGTAGGATTTCCCGAAGGTTTATGTGGCTGTTCTTTGGTGTTCCAGCAAGGGATTTGCTGAGGTGATGGCTATGGTATGAAGAGAGGTTGCTGGAGTTCTCATCTTCTCTGTTTTCGTCCATCCTTTTAATCCACATCAAGGTGAGTGCGTGACGATGGTTGATCTGGGTGTATACGACCTTTTTGATATATGTTTTGGTTTGTTTCTATGTTGTGTATATTGTTTTATGTCTATTGGTGGGTTAAAGTTTGGAGCATGGTGGTTGAATTAATATATGGGGTGAGGTTGGTCAACACCAACTTGGTGTGTGTCGGTTGACACTAGTTTCTCGTGTCGGTCGATACCAATTTCAGGACAGTTTTTTGGGTAGCGAGTAGTTTGTTTCTTTTTATGCCAGGTTTGTTATGCATGTTTGACGGTCTTATTATGCATGTGTGTATAACCCGATAGATGGAAAGGTCGCTTCATTGAGTATTTGTGATAATACTCACGCAACTCATCGTTTTTCTGATGCACGTAAAGATAAAATATGATCGTAGAATCAAGGCGAGGAAGAGGGCGATGATCTAGATTCTCTGTTTGGTGTTTTATGATTATCAATTAGAAGCATGTTAGGATTGCTGTTTAATTTGGTTACTTGATTTTTGATGAATTATTGCTGGTTTAATTATCAAATTAGTTGGTTCTGGATTATTGGTTGGTTTCCACTGGTTATTGGCTGTTTGGTTTAATTCATTGACTAAAATTTTTATGGGGTTAATATTGATGAATTAAAAAGTTGGAAAGTTGGCTGGTTTGTTTCCAAAATCGTTTTAACCTCAAGCTAAGAGGGTATTATTAGGCTGTAAGTAACTCCAATTAAGTGTGTGTATAATCTTTAAGAAATCTTTAAAGAGGAAATGGAGGTGGCTGGATCGTTTCAGAAATCGTTTTGGCCTCAATATTTGGATGGAAGAAAATGAAAAGGTTCGCTCTTTTAGTGGAAACATAAGCAGGATTATGAATGAGACTAGTGTTCTAGGAAAAAGGTATAAGGATAAAAAATAGGTGAAGAAGTTTCTTAGATGTCTTCCTGTTACGCCTCGACCGCCATCTCTCCAGTGGGCCCCATGTTCACCACCAGCCTATGGGCCCACCTCTCTTAATGGGTCTCACTTCCTCTCACTAGGCCCATGAGCCCATCAATATCCGACGTCCGGGAGGCTTAAATACTTGTTTACCAACCCTAAAAATCACCACATGATCGTCCCTTGTGTTTTGGCCTAACTCACACAGTTCCAACAATCACTTCCCGAAATGACACCCATCGTTTGACTATTCCAGCTTAAGCACGCTTAACTGTGGAGTTCTCTAAGGATCCTTGAACGAAAAGATAAGTGCATGTTGGTGACATTGGTGGCCAAATCAATTCATTTAAACCTCTCCGCAAACTGGGGTCTCACACTTCCACACAAGTTTTCAGCTCACAAATCTACGATAATTGTATCTCTTGGCACGAACACTATGAGTTTCAGAAAAGTAGTGGGAATGAAGAAAGCACGTGAGATGGAGTTAGAGCCACTAGTTTGCGAGATTTGAGAGTCTGGAAAACTCTGTGAGTATGGTGGTCAAGAATTTTAACAATTTGTTGAAAAGAGTAGACAAGGGAAATAAGAGATTTCATCGGGTCTCTCGATTAGAAGAGGGTGAAAGGTCAACAAGAAAAACTGAATTGAGATGTCATGAATTGCAGGGAGTTGGTCGCTTTAAATCTGAGTGTCTCAACATAAAGAAAAGAGAAGTTCAGTGTATTGATTGTAAGGGTTTTGGTTACTCAAAGATCGACTGCGTGAGTGGAAAAGGGAGAATAAACAGATCTTATGTTAGCTTGACATATAGGAAATAAGAAAGTGAAACGAAGACAATAATGTCAAGGGTTTTTTTGCTTTCCCAGCCATGATTCAGGTGTATGACTCATATGCTAGTGAAGAAGAGAGTGAAGATGAAACACTAGTTGCATATTCAAAATTTGAAATAATTGTTCTTAGACGAGAATTTCATGTAATGTATGAGAATTTCTTGAAAACTAGCAAAGAAAACCTACAACTAATAACGGAGGTGATAGACTTGAAAGAAACACTTGTTATGGAGAAAGAGAAGAGAACATCACTTGAACAAGAGCTCCCTAAAACGAAGAAGAAGATTCTCATGCTTAACAGTGGAACAAAGGATCTGCAAAAAAAAATTGACAATGGGAAGACCTTCAAAACTAAACCATGGCCTTGGTTGGTTATCAAGGAGAAAAGTCAACGAAAAAACAGATTTTGTGAAATTCGTCATGGGGAACAACATAGAGCTTCTTCCGGCAACTTTCCAGAAAACCAAAATTGAAGGAAAGAATTCAGGTTGGTGATACTACTACGGGAAGAATAGGCATATTAAGAAGTACTTCTACAGATTTCAAGAAAATGTGATGAGATTGATAAGTCAAAAGAGGTATTACCCATCTATCTATACTATTAAAAGGGAATCATTTTGTATAAAGTGATCATAGTATATACAATTAAAAGGATAGTTAAAAAAATAAACCTATCTATATTTATGGAAATAATATTGATTTGGTTACCATAAAAATAGTCAATTAAATTAAAAATTAAACATATCAAAACATATTTAATATAAATTATATTTTTTTAAATATTTTCAAAAACAATAATCTATAGTTTTAAAAGGGAAGCATTTTGTATAAAGTGATCTTAGTATATACAATTAAAAGGATAATTAAAAAAGGATAATTAAAAAACAAACATATCTATATTTATGAAAATAATATTTATTTGGTTACCATAAAAATAGTCAATTAAATTCGAAATTAAACATATGTAAACATATTTAATCTAAATTATTATTTTTAAATATTTTCAAAAAAATAATTTATGTTTATAAAATCTAATAAAAATTTTATCATATATTTTAGAAAAATGATATTTTAGGATAAATAAAACGAAAACAATTATGTTAGATTAGGAAATAAGCGACTAATCAAATTCTACATAGCATAACATGTGGAGAATATACAACATAGTTAATAATATCATCAAATTTTTTAAAATTATATAATATTAAAAAATAATTACATTTTATAAATTTAAAAATTATATAATCTTAAAAACTAATTACATTTTATGTAAACCCAAATTTATAGTCAAACACCCTTAAAACATATCTATCCGATATTGTTTTTAAAATGTTCGGATCTTTAAATTGTCAAAATCTTATGTTTGGATATTCCCAACTAATTCCCTGCAAAAAAATCAATATAAAGAAAATCTAGAAAACAAATTGTAATCTCCATTAATTAGCACATATTATACTAACCATATTAGAGATCTTATAAAAATTTTTCAATAAAAAACTTTAGAATTTAAATGTACTAACCATATTTTGAATTGTTTAAATATAAATTAATAAACCATGTTTACTTATAAAATATGCACACAATAATAATTACTATCACCTAAAATATAGATATTTCTAATTCAAAAAATAACATAATTATAGGAATAAAAAAAATTACGAATGCAATTAAAGAACATTGTTAAGGTAGTCCATAATCGTAATTAGGTTTACCTCAAAAATAATATATGGTTTCACATTTATAAGCAAAAAAACTGGTAGTTATATTTTAACTATGAAAAATTCACTAATTTGGTAAGAGTCAACTTTGGGACATTTAAGTCTCTACTTTAGGACAATTATTTTAAAAATTTTAAGTATATTTTTTTTGATAGCATATAAATGGGGTTATTTATAAAACAAATATAATCTTATTGGAAATAATGGGTACGAGACGGGAGCGGGTAATTCGAAAAAATAAAATATTATCCAAACTATTTTTCATAAAAAGCATGATGAGAACTAAAAGTAACGAGAGGAGACCATAAAATCAAGAAACTAAATTCAATTTTAATTTTCAAATATCAAATAACATGTATGATACATGAACATAAAATTTGAATTGTTAATTTTAGTTTTAACTATTTTATTTCAAATATCAGAACATCAAATAACAGGTACGGGAAATTTGAAACACAAAAAAAATCATCTAAACTATTCATGATAGAATATGAGATGAAAATTTTGGGTAACGTGAATTTAAGAAGAACATATGGAGACATGCTATTTACTAAAGTGGATTACAGGAAATGTATTTTTTGCGGGTCAAAATATTTTAATATGTATTGAGTTAAAAATATTTTTAATGTGGAGCATGCATAGCTGACATGTTTGATAGCTCATGGTTCACACTCAATCTGGATCTGCTATCATGTCGATCCGACATTCACAAACTTCATGAAAGCAAACCAATATAAGTTTATGTTTAACCTAATTTTTTTAAAAAAATAATCAAATATTGAATTGGTACTGGTTTAGATTATAAATGTTAATAACATTCCTAAAAGTTACGTTTACAAACATAATCCCGTACGTACATAATATATTTTAAAATTTAATAATAAATTTTGTTTTTGAAATCCATCCCGCACGTACGTGCGGGTCTAAATCTAGTTTTACAATAATTGTTCCCGTATTTTAGTGAAAAAATTGGATATGTATCAGAATCAAGTTGCTGCATACAATTCAATGATATATGTTTAGAGGCAACCTTGGTACTTTAATAGTGGATGCTCAAGGCATATGACATGCAGTAAAAAATCATTGGGAGACTACACTAAGGTGGATGAAAGCAAAGTAATGTTTGGTGGAGGTGTAGAAGGTAAAATCAAAGGGAAAGGCAAACTTGAAGAGTCTAACCAACCGAAGCTGATGAATGTGTATTACGTTTAGGGAATTCAAGTCAACTTTGTGATGATAGATTGACAGTTATGTTTGACAAGTGGAATTGTAGGGCTTGCAATAAGAAGGGCGAAGTGATCGTGACAAGGATAAGATCAGGCAATGACTGCTACATGTGGGATTAATCAAAGAACTGTATGAAGCATAAGAAGAAAAATCTTGCTGCATCACCTCAACCTCACGGAAAGAGAAACGTTGGAAGCAGGTCATAGAAAAAGTTATCAATTGCTAGTCCCAATCAGAAGCAAAAGAACTACACTTTTATGGGAAAAACTAAAGATGGTGTCAGGTGCTTCACGTGGAGCAAGTGGAAGAAGAAAATCTTGTTGTTCAAAATTTATATGTCAGAAACCTGTTGGAACATGTTGTAGTATGTTTCAGCAAGTCCGTTGGATCCCTGATGAGCACAACATTGAAGATGACGAATATTTAAGAAAGTTTAACTAACAATCCAGTATATGTGTGGTATGTTAAACATCAAGATTGTAACTCTCCGCCCGCCATCTCTCTAGTAGGCCCCATGTTCACCACCAACCCATGGGCCATCTATCTTAATGGACCTCACGTCCTCTCGCTAGGCCAAACCTCATTATTATCCGACGATCGGTTTGCTAGGTACGGGAGGCTTTAAAGACTTTTTTACCGACCCTACAAATCACCACATGATCTTTCCCTATCTTTTGGCCTCACTCACACAGTTCTGACAACCACTTCCCGGAAAGTCACTCATATTTTGAATACTCCAGCATAAGCACGCTTAACTCAGGAGTTCTCAGGACCTTTGACCTAAAATATAAGTTCACTTTGGTGACATATGGGGCCAAATCAATTAATTTAAGCCTCTTCGCAAACCGGGGTTTCACAAAGATCAAGTGTTCAACATATAAGATATGTGACATTGGTGTTACAAGCTGGATAATAAGCATCAAGAAGCAGGATGGGATGTCTTTGTCACTACTAGAACGTAAGTTGCTGCTCTCATACTTTGGATGTGTTTTTTGACTGAATTGTGCCAATAAAGCAGGGGGATGGAGTGTTAAAGGGGCAGGGCTGGAAGGTTTCGAACTAAAGACTCGAGTTGAAGGAGGAAGGTATGAAATTAAAGGGAAGATTCATAATCTTTTGTTGGAGTATTTACCTTCCTACCTTCATCAAGTATGGTGTGCACTTGGTTTGTGGTCAAATTCAATCAAAAAGGGGGAGATTGTAAGTGCATGCTTCAGTGGAGACTGAACAAAAATAAAAGTGTTGAGATTTTAGAATTGATGGAACAAGATCGAAGTAATGAGACTAAATATAGAAGAAGCATTAATCGATGATGTGGACGGTGTGATATACACTAATGGAGATATTTTTAGTTGTTGTAGAGGATTCGTGCAACCTAAAATCTACAAGATTTGGAAGATATGGTTAAATCTAGAAAAAATAAAAACTGATATTATCCGGTAAGGCAAACCTTGAAAATCTCTTAACCCACAAATATAAAAGGAATTGAGGAGGGTGTTATTAGCCTGTGAGTAACTCCAATTAAGAGGGTGTAATCATCTTAACTATTTCTTATAAAAGTTGATACTCGGTGCACCGAGTTTTTGGGAATTCTTGTGTTTTCGGGTCCATCTCGTTTTTTTCATTGAGGGTTAAGTCTTCGATTGATCCTGCAAAATAGAAATATAAAGGGTGAGACTATTATGATGAAGAACAAGAAGATTGGAAGTTAGATGGAGAAGAAGAAGTGGTCGTGGCTACTGTGTATAGTAAGATAAAGGTAAACGGGGAAAATAAGTAACTAGGAAGGAGGCAATTGTTATTTTATTGTTGTGACCAAGAAGATTAATGGGCTGGAGTTAAGCCCACTTAAAGTTTTGTCTCAAAATTCTTTAGACCACTAGTGGTGTTACGCCGAAATTAGAGTTTGTGTTATTTATTTAGTTTAACTAAGAAAGTTATTGAAAACCTTAGTTATACTACTGGGAAAACAAACTAGTACCCCCTAAGAACTATCATATCTATTTAGATGGAGCCCTAACTTTGACCCTGATGTATATATTTTCGGAAAAAGTTCGATTTATATTTCTCCCCGAAATAGAATTATAAACTTTATAACCCCCAAAACCAAAGTTCGAGATCTAATTACCCACAGTTGTGGTTTGCTATTGGTTTACTGTTTACTTAACTAAACTAAACATGTTTTACCCCGATTAAGTTTCGAAATCCTCAAATTCCCATATTATAATCCATCCCAAATTCCCTAATTACTCAATCCCAAACCTTGGATAAAACGATGGTGATGATTTCTAAAGATAATTTTGAGATTTTGGAAGCTTAATCGGGTTTAGATTCTTGATTAGATGGTTAAGTAAACAATAAACCAGTGGAAACGTAGAACTAAGCGAAATTAGATCTCGACCTTTTGCGGGTGGAATTAAGTTTAGAACTTTTATTTCAAGGGGAAATAAGAATCAAAAAAAATTGCGGGGATGTATACATCAGTGTCAAAGTTCAGGCTCTATATTGCTTGAAATGATAGTTCTGAAGGAAAAAAGCTTGTTTTCCCTATACTAGAGTAGTAGATAGTTGATTGAGTTGTAAGTGGCTAAGGTAAGGCTGTGTAAGGTTACTTGTGTCTAACTGTCTTTAAATCTAAGGTCTAGAGATAATGATCTAATAGTTGCTTAGTCTAGAGGCTAATATAAGTATGTAATGTGTGTGAAAAAAATAAAAAGATTATGAGTACTACTCTAGTACTGTGAAATTGATTTATGGTTTGATGAGAGAAACAAACAAAACTGAAATGAAAGTGAGAACTTCAACATCAAGGTTTATCGACTAGGCCATGTTGGATTCCTCTATTTCTCAAAAATTCAATTTAACACATTTCAAACAAATAAAGAAAATCGTGAATTAAACATATTACCCCTATTTAATAAGTGATAAATTATTTAAATTCAATGAAATAAGCATTGGGTTTATAGTTAAATTATGAAATTTAATATATATAAAAACACATTAGAAATGTAGAATGACACTGCTTATTAAACTAAAAAATTTCTTTAAAATGACACTCTTTGTGAAATAAAGAGAACAAATTTTTATATCAAGATATTTAAAGTGAAAGAAGAATATGTGAAGGAACCCTGAATGCAGAATCACAAGCCTTCATAATGGTGATGCAAAATTTATGGAGTCAATGATTGTTGGCACCAAATTGGCCTCTGATCCAAACCTGGATTGGATCGACGTGGCCTGGTTAAGGTCAAGGCATGTTAGGAGTTGAGGCCAATTGGGAGGCCCAGGGAAAGTGAGCTATGCGTTACAACAACTGTCAAATTGTAAGGTAAGGAGTTCGCAGTCAAAGGGGATATAAAAGGAAGGATAATATATTTTAAAGGGACGAAAGAATAGTAATAACACTCTTTACTCAATTTCTCTTAGCAAAAACACAGTTCGAGCTCGTAACGGTGAATAGGTTCTACCTAATTCTAGTTCCTAGATCACGATGATATAGGAAAATTATCTTATGTATCGCCCGTGTCCAGATTTTTGGGCAGTGTAGATCGATACGAATGGTGGGTGTCGATCGACAACAACAATTTCGACGGTTTGGCAGTTTATGTTTTTGCTTTGGAGGAAGCCCTTAAATCTTTTAAACGAAACTCCAGCAACCGTTTTCTCATTATTTCAATGGGGTTGGTTGCTTCTAGAGAGAAGAGGATAAAGGGTTTACCCTGTGTGTGTTTTGGGAGATCAAATGAAAGGCTTAAAGAGGGTTTCTAGAGGGGTTTAAGGACTGATCTTGGTTTTTTAGTAAGAGAATCAGTGAGTTCGTGGATCTTGGTGTGAGGAGAGGTTGATGTGGTGTTCTTCTTCTCTGTTCTTCGTCTCTAATCAATCCAAATCAGAGGTGGGTGCGTGCCATGACTGATCTTAGCATGTTAAGCCTTTCTAACTTGTGTTTGATAGTATTGATAGCTATAATTTGTTTTGTGTGGCCATGTTTCTAGGGTTTTGGTTGATGTGATTGTATGATTGAGTGTTAGGGTTTGTCTTTGGAGCCTTAGACGGTGTGTATTCGTTCGTAGAAGAATTGAGAGGTGACTTCAATGCATTTGCGGAGACAATGTATATCGACACAATTCGGGGATCGGACGGCACACCACTGGTGAGTGTCAATGTTGACATTAATGATCAGTGTCAAGGGTGACGGTCGACAACAAGTTCTTGACAGTGAGTTGTTTATGTCTTTTTCTGTCTGGTTTGGTTGTTTAGATTGTGGTTATGCATGTTGGATGGTTTATTATGCTTGTGTGTATAGCCTAGTAAATGAGAGGACTGTCTCACTGATTTTTTGAGATAATATTCACACATCTCTTTCTTACGGTGCAGGTGAAGAGAAACTGTGATCGTGAAATCAAGGTGATGACGAGGGCGATGATCTAGAGACGATGTTTGTTGTTTTAATGTTTTGTTATTTATTTTTGGAACGTTGGAATTAGAAGCATGCTAGAGTTACTAGATGTTGTTCTTGTTAGGTTGATGAATAATGCTTTATTTTTTATTTATTGGATTTGGTTTATTGGTTTCCACTGGTTGTCTAATGGTTTAATTCAATTAGGTTACTTAATAGGTATGAAACTATTATTTAATGAGTTAAAAAACAAAAATTGGGTTGTGTCATTTCACTTTGAGGGTGACAAAGCAAATGGTTAGTATCCTTATCAATGGAGAATTTTGAACTCCATAACTAGGTGGAAAACATCAATTTGGGAACAAAAGTTCATCTCTACATGGTTTGAGAGGATGTGTTTGATAATATGTTTGGTGCTTCGTATTTCAATTTTTTGCATCCTCGAGTTTGTATGCATATAAGGTAAAGAAAACCCATTTTAAAAGTATATTCACGTAGTTGCATTGGCATAATAAGATTGAGTTTAGTATATTCCATTTACAGCTGTTGCATTTGGATCAAGCATTAGGATGATACAACCTCACAATTTTTTATTATTATAATCAGTGATAAAAATAACGTTTTTACAACTTGTGCAACATAAGATTGAAATATTAAAGTTGATAAAACATTTTACTTATGTCTAAAATTGAAAATTAGTCAAACTGAATCATGCACGTTAACTACGAGATTAAAGCCAATATTGAAATCTTTCATCGTATCATCTATCCCCAGACTTTTTTTGTTGTTAAAAACAAATTTTTAATTTGCCTATCCACCCATCTGATAACTGTTGTTCACGTGTTTGCTGCTTCTCCATGTTTACGTCCATTCATTTCTCTCCAAATGTAATAGAGAATAGACTGTAGAACATACCGAAGGAGAAACCCATCAATCTGATATTGGTGATGATTCAAGATATAAGATATTAACATTGACCATTCTATTGTGTAATGAGTTCTGTAGATACCTTTAGATATCGCTTCCCATGCCTCCGACACATAACAGCATTAAAAGAACAAATGGTCCCTAGTTTGGAGCTGAGTAAGATAGAAGTCACACATACCTGAACAGGCTCTATTTCATGCAGCCATTTGAGCCCTCGTTGGAAGAAGATCATGTATCACAAGCATACACAAAACGATCATATTGGAGTAGCATGGGCAAACCACACTCCTTTGCCCCAAGAAAGCAGAGCACCCATCGTCCATATATGATTCCAAGTATGTTTGATCGAGAAACGAGAGTGAAAAATGTCTATCTTCCCTCGCCATAACGCCATATCACTCGTCCAACCCCTGTTCAATGTCGACATCTCCCAATTTTCCAGGCCCCATCTACTGAACTGCTCTAACCAATATCATTTTCGATGATTCCTCATTCTCCAGCTTATTACGCTAGGCATCCCATATTTGACCAATTATCAATCCAAAAAGACGTGGTTTCACCATTCCCAACTTTAACCTTGCAAACCCCCTCAACCACAACTTGATACTTTAACAATTTTCTCCATAACCAAGAGTTCTTCATTGTAGTAACAGGAATTGAACAAAAAAATTATAGTTAAGAACAGTCATAGTCACCCAAGTTTTCCTTAGCGAATTACTAGGAGAAATGATTCTCCATATCAACTCAAGCAGCTTACTTAATTAGCCTCACAAAGAGAACGAAAGTTACAAACATTTTCCCAAGAAACATTTGATTTATGTGGGTTCATATATGTACATGACCATAGAAAATTGGAGCAAAGCTCTCTACAAGAAAACATTCAAATAAAGACTGCAGTATTAGTAGCTATGTCGTTGCTCAACACATAGTTACGACTACTAAGTGACTAACTCTGTAATGACCCTTTCATTAAGTAAGAATATGAACCTTTAAATAATTTGCAAGTCCGATAACGATCATATGTGATATTATCATGACGAACTTGTTAAATTTTTGAGGTGTTGTGTTCAAGAGAAGATCGAGAACGATCAAGAGAAGATCGAGAACGATGAAGGAAATTGTGAGTTTAGAGTTTTCGGACGTATCGTTATCATGCACGGACGTACGATATCATACGTACGAATTGTTTCACGACCGCATTCGTATGGACGAGGAACATGAAGTTCAGAAATGAATACTTCGCAGAATTGTTACCACATATGGATGTTGGGTTAGTGGGGGGGAGCTGTGGATTTGGTGGTAAAATAAGAGATATGGTGGTCGGGCTATGGGGGCGTGTAACTGATAAGTATGTCGGAGAATCTACGAGGTGGCAGAGATGCAGACGCATGTGCAACATTTGTTGTGAAGCTGGACAGTTGTCACCGGATCGATGACACATGTAAAGGGACCTCAACCATTATCCTTCTATTAATAGGAGCTTCATTTCTCATTTTGAGAGGAGAGGAGAAGAAGAGAAGGAGCCCGAAGGTGAAGAACGAGAGCTTTTTGCCCGTAGATCCGTTTCCTTGACGCCTTGTTGTTCCATCACTTTGTTAGAGTACGGAAAGTAGTTGAGAGCCAAGAAGCCAAAGGATAACCAGCACGAGGTCTACCTATCTGTCGAGATCTGTGCGTTACGAACCACGTGTGGTTGCTTGTTTTCCTTTCTTGCTTTTTTAGTTGTTATTATTATTGCTTGTAGTGTTGTTTTGATCTACTTAGATCTTTACTTTGTGTTAGATCTAGTAGTTGTGTTGTTTTGGAAGAAAGGAAAGGTATGGGCTTAGCTGAGAAGTCATGTTGTAGTTGGTATTGTTGAATATCCACTTGGTGTGGTGAGGACATGGGCTTAGGTGAGAAGTCATGTCGGATTTGATTGAGTGTTGCATTTGTTGCACGTAGGTGTAGGTGATACGTGAATCTCCCACTTGTCTCCATTGGGAACAAGAAAACAATTATTTAGTGATTGCATGTTGCGACGGAAAGTGTAGTCGCTAAATATTTCGACTGAATGGCCATTGTCTTGTCACTGAATAGCAACAAAAACAATTTAGTCGCCAAATCGTCGGTAGTTTTAGACTTATTTTCATTGTCGCAAAATAGTCGCAAATGGGTGACTACATTTTGCAACTGTTGTTGTAGTTGCTAAATTTAGCGACTAATTCGCTACAGATTAATGATTCTATTTTTCATTTAGGCCTCCGACCCAAATTAATTGGCTTTGGTCTCGGCCTGTTTCGGCCCAATCTCTCTTTTTATCTCGACAAATGACACCCACTCTAAACGATGAACCCTAATCTCTTTCACCCTAATCGCCTATTTCTCTCTCGATCTCTCTCTTCTTCGTCTGTTCTACGAGCCATAATCCCCTCACGAACCCTAATCCCCTCTTTCTCTCTCGATCTCTCTATTCTTCGATCCCTCTGTTTTACGAACCCTAATCCCCTCACGAACCCTAATCGCCTCATAATCGCTAATCGCCTTTTCAGTCAAATTCAATGCCTCTAAGAAAGAAGAAAGGTGGAGGAAGAGCTCCGCAAGACAACTTAAGTAAACAGAAAATGAATTGGAGACCGAAGGGCCTTCCCAACTAGTACACCTTCACACCAATGAACCCTCATGGCACAACAAACGTTTCTTAGGAGAGTCCTATCCCCATTTTTCAGCCTCCAACAAATCCTACTGTCAGAGATTATCCTCCTCGGAAGAATATTTTCCAGCCTGCGAGGAGCTATCCTGGTGCATGTACTGCTGATGAAGCTCGAAGAGGTGGTTCATTTCCTCAACATCTCGCCTCCGCATCGAATATGCCTCCTCTCTCGAACCAGCCTTCTCTGTCCAATCATTCTGATGTTTTGAACCAACGTCGACCATCTCCTTAACCTCGAGGCTTTGTGTCACACCACAGTTCTCAAGCGCAAAACTCACATGAGGAAGAAGATGATGAATCTGGTTCTGAGGAAGATGCTGCAACAGAACCAACTCTCCCGTAAGATCAACTCGCTGCTTTATTTGAGCTGCTTTGCGTGCCAGGCCGTGAGTTGTATACGACTGGCTTGTCTCCCGAGTTGGAACCTGGAACAACTTGGTAAGCTTTTCTAAGTATACTTTGTTCTTCGATTGTTCTTGTGACTAAGTATGAGATTGTGTTGTCTCTGTGATTAGGATTGTATTTCTAAGTATGCCTTGATATCAGAAATGCATAGTGTAGTCTATGTGATTAGGATTGTATTTCTAAGTATGCTTTGATATCAGAAATGCATAGTGTAGTCTCTATGATTAGTATCTATAATTGATTAAGATTGTATAGTCTCTATGATTAGTCTCTGTAATAGATTGACTTGTGTTTGTATGCTTTTGTGCTTGTAGGTTTGGTAAGGACAGGTCAGCACTTACCCGAAAGATTACAAAGGTTTTCACAAACAAGTTTGATGGGCCATATTACAGTTGGGGTTTTGTGCCTACCAAGAGAAGAGAGAGATACTTCCTTGAATTTGCGGTAAACTTCTATCCCCTATCCAAATGTTGTAACCTTTCTGTTTATTATTCTTGTCACTAACACCTCTTGTTTTGTAGAAAGAACATACTTGGAAGGAAACACAGACAAGTCTTGTTCAAGCAAAATTCTATAAAGTGTTTCAACGTCGTATGAAGAAAATGGTTTCCAAGGTAGCAACTCGACGAAAGAAACCAATTTGATTTTAGGGAACTCTATGGAAGGAAATGTGTGCTTATTGGGATACTGAAAAAGCCCGAGCAGAGAGTGCAACAACATCAGCAGCTAGAATGTCAGACCGTAATGATCGTGGTCCTCACAAGCATGTATATGGGCAAAAGTCTTACTTACAACTCGAACAAGAGATGGTAAGTTACTTCTGAACATTAAATTTGAATTAATATGTTACATTTGATGGTCTTGGTCCTCACCTTAACATTGTTTTAACATTTCATGAAGTGGAATTGGGAAGACCTCCAACTATTGGTGAAGTTTTTATCAGGACTCATACCCAAAAGGATGGAACCTTTGTTGATGAGAAAGCTCAAGAATTTCATGAGGCATATAAGAAGAACAAGGAAGCTAATTTGGCTAGACTTGAGAATGATGAGACTTCTGACGGTACTTCACGTAGATAAGAGCTATCTCAAGAGGAGGACGACGAGATCTTTCTTCAGGTAATATGCTGCTTTTTCTGAGATTGTATGTTTGCTTTTTCTTGAAAAATGTTAAAGGATGGATTTCTGATATTGTTTGTTGCGAGTAGCTTTCTGATATTTTAACTTTTGTTTATGCAGTCTACTTACACAAATGATAGAGGAGCATACTTTGGACTTCGAAGCCTAGGGGATTACATCAATGGGAAGCGAAAGTACCGAGGAAGCACTTCTTCTTTCACAACAAGCCTGCAGCAACAGCTTGAGGAAGCTACTCGGAAGATGGAGGAACAAGCAGCTATTCAAGCAGAGCGTGAAGCAGAGGCTTCACGGGTTTTAGCTGAGCAACAAGCTGAGATCAAGCACTTGAAGCTGGTGAAGAAGTACTTGAGCGCAACTGACCCCAATTTCCTTGCTTTTCTCAACTATGAGTTCAGTGATGCCTCTGCAGATGAATAGGTTCCCTTACTTTCCCTCCTACTAGAACTTGAAAGAACATGAAAACATGTGTTGGTTGTATTTTCTTTAAACTTGGTTGTATTTTGTTTGTGTTGAAAACATGTTTTGTGTTTGTGTTGAATGAAAATGTTTTAAATACACGTTTTTGTGTTTTAAAAACAATTGGTAATCGAGATTTCAAACCAATTCTGGCACAAAACAGTACAATTTTACAGTAGCAAAACAGTCGAAATACAGTCGGATAATAGACACAAGTCAGTTGCTAATGTAGTGACTGATTAGCGACGTAATAGTGAACAAGATAATATGTCGCACTTCAGTCGTTATTTAGCGACTGTAGTGCGATCAAATAATTTAGCGATGCATGGTTTGGCTACTACGTTGTTTAGTTGCTAAACAGTCGTTCTATGGTACTTACCAACTGAATAGTGACTGTTTTTGCAGTCGCTAATCACATGTTTTCTTGTAGTACGCGACAACTCGACGAGAATGGGTCACACCTTAGGTCGAGTATAACTCGATGGTATATGTCACTATGAAAATTACTATACTCGGGTCCTTATGCGCGCTAGAAGAAAACCTGCATTTTGGGACTCCCTAGATAGCGACTCTTATGTGACCATTTTAAGACATATAAATGACTATATCACTACTAGTTGGAAAACAGTTTCTAACTAACGACGCAAAATTATAGTCTCTATATTGTCTCAAATTTGCGTCTCTTTGGAAAAACTATTGCGACTAACCAAAAGCGGTCGGAAAAAAGTCGCTCTTAGTGAGTAGTATAGCAAACGTTAAATGCTATTAGTCGGAAGCAGGCATCTCAAACTAGTCAAAAAACGACGGATTTTCCACTTCGATGAGTAGTCAGAGAGTATTAGGAAAGCCGTAGTATAGCAAACGTTAAAAATGTGAAAGTTCGGTATAGCAAACTGATATATGGATTTTTCTATCAATTTCCCTAGAGTACTATCATGTCATTGCAGTACAATAGGTATCAATCCAATCAGGTGTGATGCTAGCAATCAAGATATATCAGAAATGATTAAGTCAAGCAAGCATAAATGATTGCTTGGTTTTCAGTGATCCTAAGCGAACATGTTAAACATGCGATAAATGTAAAGCTGTAAAACATAGACTACCATGCATAAACTAAAACGTAACGATTATTGATACTAGCGAGAAAACAAAGCAGACCAAGTAAATAACAAGAGAATTAAACAGAAAGCACAAATGGATAGAAGATCCCGAGGATGAGGTTATTGATGTAGGTGGAGTATGCTAATCTACTTCGAGTGTTTATCAAACTGCAAACATTCTAATCCCTAGACAATGAACTTCTAATACTAGTCAATCCAATCTCTTGGCAGAAACTATCAAGTTTACAACACTTCCTAATCTCAATTCTCATTGATGAAACATGCAGTAAACAGGCATAAAGAAACAGCTCATTAATGTCAATAAACATCTTAGACAACCAATCTCTTGGGCTAAGCATGTAAATCCCTGCCACTAGTTGGTTCAGACATTTCATCATATACCTTTCGGGTATGAAATGTCTATGACCCAGTTCCAATTGATCAGAGAAGAACTAGCTAATAAAACTCTAGTCCAGAAGGGAAACAAAAAGAATCTAACTTAAACACTCTAGGAAACTAACATCCTCCACCTAATCTATCCCATCCTCAAGAACCCAAACACTACTCAGACGCAGAAATCATGTTAAACATCATGAAACAAGAATCGTTCAAAACATGCATAATAATAAAGATGACAGGAAGAGTAACAACAATGATTCAAGAACTAACTGCAAAATATTAATGACTCAAAAGAAATCACGATTACAATTCTCAGGATCGTTTGGTGGCTAACAACAAAAACCTAGTAAAATAAAACTCGATCCTTTGGACAATCCAAATGAGACCTATTTATAACAATGTTTGGGAAAACCTTAAAACATAAAACGACAACGTAAAAGCGGTATAAAAGTTGTAATGGTCATGTCGGTCGAGTGAGCGTGTCGAGTAACACTTAATTTATTCTCTGCATCATTTCATACTCGACCGTGTTTCTCGAGTGATTGTGTCGAGTGACCTTTGAAACCATCAGCTACTTCTTTGCTTTGCTCGATCATGTCACTCGAGTGAGTGCATCGAGTGACAGGTGGTTCTGCTTCGCTTCCCTTCTGCTCGATTAGTTACTCGATCGTATACGTCTGCTGCTCACTCGATCGTCCTACTCGGTCGTGTCAATCGAGTGAAGTATGTTCCTGCAACGCATCCTTGCTTCTCACTCGATCGTCCCACTCGATCATGTGCATGTCGAGTAACACTTGTTCCTCTGCTTCGCTCTGCATGTCTCCTAAGTACCTGAAACACTCCAAATATGCACAATGTATGCAAGATATGCATGATATGCATAAAACCTACCTAAGTATGTAAAACATGCAGAAAGGGATCAATATGATGCGAATCAACAAGTGAATGATGCTGAAAAGATGATGAATGCATGCTCAAAAAGCGATGAAATACAGACTTATCAATCCCCCAAACTTAGTCTTTGCTTGCCCTCAAGCAAAGCAAAAAGAAACAAAGTGGAAGAGAGGTTTGAAAACGGGGTCTCAGAACCTGTAACTTGCAAGATAGAGCAGTTAAAATCAATGTCCTGGTTGCTAAGTCTTTAATGCATGCTGAGAGAACTTTACTTAACGACTTTTGACAAACTCATCAAATCCGAAACAGATTCTATCCCTTGATCTACACATGCATTCAAATCATTCATTCCTTTTAACATTCATTATTCAAGTATATGAATCTGGTTGTGCAAGGCTTAACAAACTCACTTGGATAGGCAGAAAAAGGTTTTGAGAATCATGAGGGTTTAAACAATTTCAGGACAAGGATCTCTCAATGAATGGATTGAGCTTTAGGGATAATGCTAAAGGTAAGGACCAACAAATGCATACAGGAATAAAACCTTGACTACCCAATGGTTCCCAAGTGCTTACTCATAATCATCTAAACCCGGATGATCCCTATGTCTACCCTTCAACATCAATCCCATTTTTTTCTTTTTGCTTTTTGCCTTAGGAGAAGTTTCTTATCAATACTAGTGGATAGGGGATTTCCTCTTAACTATGGTTCTGTTTTCTTCTTACGTTATAAGACATCAAAACTTTTTCTCTTTCTTAACATCCCAGAACCATTCTCTGTATATCATGCTAACCCCACAAAAATCAATCACTAGATTATAAACTTCTAGAAAACATTCTCCTCCTAAGGACACAACTTTTTCTGTTTCTCTTCTTTCTTTCCACAATCATTCCAATCCCAAACCCAAGTAAGAATCCCGACCTAGTCCTATCTGATTTGAAAGTGAAAATCAGAATTACTCAAGATTTTAATCCTGTCGGCTCATACCTAACACGTTCTCCCCAAGCATAATCCGGTAAAAGACCTACCACTCAAAAATTATCAATTGGCTTGAAAGAAAAGAATAGGCTGTGGGTGTGGCAAACTGATCAAAAGAAAGATCAGCTACTTGGATCAACAAGAGTGGTGAAAGGAGGAAGATGATCCAAATATGTATATGGTGACCATGAGCATGCAAACAAAACACAACCAGATATTTGCAAGTCAAGATTAAGTTCTTATAGGGTAAGGAATGAGATCATATCACAACATGTTTCAACCAAGTTCAAGAATGCTCTTCATGAATTCCAAGTTTGTTTCAGACTTACTTCAAGTTCAATCATCATACATCAAAAAGCTAACAACCAGGGCATTGATCTCAACTAGTGAATCATAGCAAATCAACAAGGTGTAACTCATCATCGCCCCCTATGCTAATGCAACAGTCCTACATGAAACAATCTAGACTCAATCCTAATATGGAAATGCAAGCTACATGATCACTCTGTTTTTAAAGATTTTTTCTGAAAATTTTTCAAATTTTTAGGGGTTTTCAATGCACATATATGAATGCAAATTATATGCTAAAAATTCAAAATAAGAAAAGAGAACACAACATCAAATGTCATCCCAAACCCTCCCCCAAACTTAAATTACACAGTCTCTTGTGTAATAAAAATTTGAGAGTTGGTGTGAGAATCAAACAAACAAAAGTATGAAAATGCAATGGTATATACAGATGAAGGTTTGGAGTGGTACCTTACTGAAAATAGCAATTCAGGTATTGAGTCATGGACTCGCTTGTATAAGCACCTGATGCAGGCGGGACAGGAGGAGCCTCTGCTGGTTGCTCAACGTTCTGCTCGACAGGATCCGCAGTGAGGTCTTGGTAATGATACGCACATGTATCAACAATCAGGTCCTCAATGTGATCCTCTGCTTGATCCATGGTCAGATCCTCAACATGATGCTCCTCTGACAAGTGTGATGAACTGGCTTTTGCCTTCCGTCTCGCTGCCTTCTTCTTTTTCCGTTTCTCCTTCTTTTTGCTAGCCCTAAGCTCAGGGGAAGACTGTCTCAGAGGAGAAGAAGAAACATTATGCTCTCTATACTCATAAGCGGAATGACGTGATGGAGAAGGAGTTCTGTAGCGTGCTGGGACATCACTCGTGGACAAACGACGCTGCACTGGTCTAGCATCCTACGGATTAGTGTCTACAAAAGCTGTGGTGGTTGAGGCGCAGCTAAACTTACTCATGAAGCTCTTCATCTTCGACTTCATAGATTTTATTGCCTTGTCTTGCAGCATGTTCCACTTCTGAAGCGTACTGATACGCTTGTGAGCTTCCACCAAACTCTTGCCTTGTCTAGGCGCTGTGTAGTCCTTGAAGTGGTACCTCTCTGGTCTATACTCATCTGAATCTTCATCCATCTCATCATCCTCTTTCTCAGATACCTCCATCGCTTCCTCCCCATCTGTCGTGTAGAGAGCCTCTGCAGGGGGAGTAAACTCAATGTTGCTTCCTTCGAGTATCCTAGTGAAAGCAATACAAGGAAGCAAAAATCGCACGTCACCATGTACGGGGTGAGTGAAGTAATACATATACAACCCGTTGCGTTTCTCCCAATGCAACCATTGAGCTTGCCTCAAGTTCTTAATGTCGATGAATCTCGGTGCAATAGGCTCTGAACTCAGCGGGACGCTACAAGCTTCCAAGATGACTGTCACCAACCCTCCCATACACATAACTCCTTGAGTTCTGCAGCTGCTCAGCTTCACTACCCAAGTTCTGTAACTGAGTAGCTGGTGCAACAGAGTGAACGAGGGGGATGTATCAGTCGTATCACCTCGCAGTAGTGTCCCATCTACTGCTGTTAACAAGAGATCTTTAAGTGCAAGATCAATCATCTACAGCTCCCCGTTGATCAGTGTCCCTGTTGTCTCCCTCGCGAAGAACACGTTTGCAACTGATCGATGGAAGTAGCGGATAACTGGACTTCTGATGTGGTTGCTCTTGGTCCTAGATGAAGCGAACTTCTTATCATTCCCAATCGTTTCCCAAAGAGCCAACAATTCATCCCTATCAATCCTCTACCCAGTCCCTGTTCCATTAGGGAATCCAAACAAACCTTCCAGCTCTCTAATGGTCAGAAGATACTCATGATCATGGATGGTTAAGGTGATGTATCCCAATCCTCCATCCGACTCTATGTCCGGATCATCCTCATAAAGATGAATGGCAAGCGTACAGAGTAACTGAATTTTCTCCTCTCGGTATGCATTTCGCGGACTAGTCATGAGTGTGCTGAGATGACAATGCTCGAACATATACTCGACATCACTCGAGATAGCCAGCTCATCCATCGTCTGCTGGCAAGGATACCTCGTGCCCTGAAACTCATGCTGCTGAAACAGCATGTAATACTCTCCCGGGGCTAACCACTTCTCTGTCTTCTTCTTCTGCACTAACTTGCGAGATGGGACAGGTGGATGCTCTTCAAGCTCATAATCACTATCATCATCCTGCAGCTCCATTGGTTTCTTACCCGAAGACTTAGCTCTACTTCTTGCCTGAGAAGGACCAACACCAGACGCTCTCTCATATGCAGCTTTCTTCTTCTCCATATAAACCTTAGACATAGACTGAGGAGATGCACGCTCTGTTGGTTTACAACCATACTTCTCACGCATTTCATGCAACAAATCTCTTGACATTGTGAAACTGAAACAGTTGAAACTCAAAGCTAAAAATTAGCTTGTTAGTGTGCCAAATATCAAGATAAAATGGCCAATTTATATAGAGAAATGCAAAGGGAAGTAACACTTAGCAAATTTATCACTCTTGCACTTTCAGTCGAGTGAGCTATGCAAGGCACTAGCGGGTCGAGTGAGAGAGACGCACCGGTCGAGTGAGTATCCAGCTGGGTTCGGTCGAGTGAACTTGTGCTCGGTCGAGGTACACACGCGTATGTAGAGTAAATCAATGGGAAGCTCGAGTGGTGGCTGCTTACGTCGAGTGAATTGTCGAGTGAGGATAGCCGAGTGGAGTTTCCGTAAGCCGAGGATGCGGTGAGGGCTCCTATGCTCGAGTGAATGGGAAGAGCTTGTCGAGTGGGGTCGTGAGTGACACCGATTCTAAACTCTTCGCTGGTCGAGTGGGCTGAAATCCGACGAGTCGAGCGAGAGCGAGAGCGGATGGTGAGTACGGGTCGCGTGAGCCTCGGTGCTCGAGTGAACACGGTCGAGTGGTAGCTGCGAGGTTGAGGAGGCGAGAGATGGAGAATCGAGTGAGAGGGATGAGAGAAAAAGGTGAGAAGTTTGTGAAAGAAATCGAGTGAGAGATGTAGAGGGAGGATAAGATTTTGTGTGGTAAAAGAGAAAGGGATAGGGAGAGGATAAGGGGTGTGGGTCGACTGAGTTTTTTTTTTTTTCTTTTTTTTTTTTTTTTTTTTTTTTGGAGGATCCTAAACATGTCTCCCATTCCATATTTTTCGTGTCATACTCGATTATACATCTGCACCTCACTCTGTTTTTAACTCTTCTGATATTTTTTGCATTACTTCATCTATCTGAAATCCTGACCAACAGAAAACCAAAAACAAAAATCAAAAACACAAAAAATCCTAAGCAATATAACATCCTTGATTTCAAACGGTACAGACCATCTAGACTTGAGCTTTCCAGGAAACAGCTTAAGTCTGGAATTGAACAGCAAGACGTGATCTCCAGCCTTAAACTCCTTAACAACAATCCTCTTGTCATGGAAAGCTTTGGTTCTCTCCTTGTAGATTTTTGAACTTTCAAAAGCATCAAGTTTGATTTCCTCAAGTTCATGGATGTCAAGAACTCTCTTTGCCTGGGCTGCATCAATGTCCAAGTTCAGAAGTTTTATAGCCCAAAATGCGTTATACTCAATCTCCACAGGGAGATGACATGCTTTGCCATACACCAGCTGAAAAGGTGTCCTTCCTAGGAGAATCATCCAAATTGATAGACCAATCTTTTTTCGAAGCCCCAACAACTCTTGACAAGATTTCTTTTATCTGCTTGTTAGAGACCTCAACTTTTCCACATGTCTGGTGATGGTAGGCTGTAGACACCTTATGATTCACACCATATTTCTTCAACATGCTTTCAAAAACTTTGTTGATGAAGTGTGTACCACCATCACTGATCACTGCTCTTGGTACTCCATACATGGGAAAGATGATGCTCTTGAACAGTTTCAGAACAACCTTGTGATCATTGGTGGGACTTGCAATGGCTTCAACCCATTTTGAAACATAATCAACTGCAACCAGAATGTAGACGTTGCCATTTGATGGAGGATTGAACGGTCCCATGAAATCAATTCCCCAAACATCAAAAATTTCTACTTCCAAAATCGGGTTCTGAGGCATCTCATTCCTTTTGTTGATGTTACCCATCCTCTGGCAAGCGTCACACTTGGTGATGAAACTGTTTGTATCCTTGAACAACGTTGGCCACCAAAGCCCTGCTTGCAGAACCTTCTGAACTGTTTTGAATGTAGCGAAGTGTCCTCCATATGCGGATCCATGACAGTGCTCAAGCACTCCCTGTACTTCCCATTCTGCTATGCATCTCCTAAACAGCCCATTTGAACCCCTCTTGTACAGGTAAGGTTCATCCCAGAATTAGTGGTTGACATCTCTGAAAAACTTCTTTTTCCTATAAGCATCCATGTCTGCAGGAATCTCTCCACAGACCTTGTAGTTAACCACATCCGCATACCAGGGCATACTCTCTGAATTGACAGCTAGACATTGAAGCTCCTTCATAGCCATTCCTGTTTGATGCATCTTCTTGCATATCTCAACAACCATAAGATGTTCTTCAGGCATAGAGTCATCAATAGGGACTGGATCTTCTATTCTCATTCTGGACAGGTGATCAGCAACGCCGTTCTCTATCCCCTTCTTATCAACAATCTCCATATCAAACTCCTGTAGTAGAAGTATCCATTTCAGCAGTCTCGGCTTGGTATCCTTCTTGGAGTATATATGCCTAAGCGCAGCATGGTCTGTGTAGACTACAACTTTTGATCCTACCAAGTAACTTCTGAATTTCTCAAACGCAAAGACTACAGCCAAGAGCTCTTTCTCTGTTGTTGCATACCTCCCTTGTGTCTCATCAAGGGTTCTGCTCGCATAGTAGATGACATGCAGTTTCTTCTCTATTCGCTGTCCCAACACAGCCCCTACTGCATAATCTGAGGCATCACACATTATCTCAAAAGGATGATCCCAGTCTAGAGCTTGGACTATTGGTGCTGAGACTAACGCTTCCTTGATCTTGTTGAAAGCTTCCAGACAGCTCTCATCAACAACAAACTCGACCTCCTTGCACAACAGTCTTGTAAGGGGTCGTGCAATCTTTGAGAAGTCCTTGATGAATCTTCTGTAAAACCCAGCATGCCCAAGGAAACTCATTATATCCTTGACTGACTTTGGAGGTTGCAACTGTACCATGACCTCAATCTTTGTCTTATCAACCTCAATCCCTTTCTCTGATACCTTGTGTCCCAACACTATACCTTCGTTCACCATGAAGTGGCACTTCTCCCAGTTGAGCACTAGGCTTGTCTCCTCACATCTTGCTAATACCCTGCAGAGATTCAACAAACATGAGGAGAATGAGGAGCCATACACGGAAAAATCATCCATGAATACCTCCACCATCTCGTCTATCAAATCCGAGAATATAGAGGTCATACACCTCTGAAATGTTGCAGGTGCATTACACAAACCAAAAGGCATGCGTCTGTAGGCAAATGTGCCATAGGGACAAGTGAAAGTAGTCTTTTCCTAATCATTTGGGTGGATAGGAATTTGGAAAAATCCGGTATACCCATCAAGGAAACAGTAGTAGGGATGATTCGCTAATCGTTCTAACATTTGATCAATGAAAGGAAGAGGAAAATGATCTTTCCTAGATGCAGCATTTAGTTTTCTGTAATCAATGCACATCCTATGGCCAGTGATAGTCCTAGTGGGGATCAATTCATCTTTTTCATTTTTATCACTGTAATTCCCCCTTTCTTGGGTACGCAATGTACTGGGGATACCCAAGTACTATCAGAGATAGGATAGATAACCCCAGCATTCAACAGTTTAAGAATTTCTTTTTTCACAACTTCCTTAAGGTTATGATTCAATCTCCTTTGAGGTTCAATACTAGTGTATGATTCATTTTCCAGATTAATCCTATGCATGCAGAGACTAGGTGAGATCCCCTTGATATCATCTAAGGAATAACCTATGGCCCTTCTATATTTTCTAAGCTCAGTGACTAGCAACTCTAATTCCTCATTACTCAAGCTAGCATTCACAATGACAGGATAAGTAGAGTTGGATCCAAGGAATACATATCTCAGTCTTGAGGGTAGCGGTTTGAGCTCAACCTTGGGAGCTTTTAACTCTGACTAGTTATCATCAGCCGCATTGACAGGGTCAACAGCAGGGTGAGTGATTGGGCTGCCACTGACTTCCTCCTCTACTGAGCATACCTCCTTGACAGACTTATCAAATTTCTCAAAACGTTCTGAATCATCACTTGCCTTGTAGGTATCCAGTAACGTTTCGTAGACCTTTGTCTCAGCATGAAGAAATCCATCTGATCCACTCTTTGTCAAGGCTGTCTTGAGATGATCCTCCTCAGCAAGTTCTTCTAAAAGTTCATCAGCTATCTGATCCATCTCCTCTATCCAGAACACCTTGCCATTGATTGTTGGTTTCTTCATAGACTCCTTGATGTCAAATGTCATCTTGAAATCTTCTCCCAAGCATAGGTCTATCTTTCCCTTCTTAACATCAATGATAGCTCCAGCAGTGGCTAGGAATAGTCTTCAAAGAATCAGGGGATCCTTATGCTCTTCATCCATTTCCAAAACAACAAAATCTGTGGGAACTTCAACAACACCAATTCTTATTGGCAGGTCTTCCAAGAGTCCATGTGGGTGCCTCACTGATCTGTCAGCTAGAATGAGAGATATGTTGCATGCCTTGTATCTTGTGAATCCTAAACGCTTAGCCACAAACAATGGCATAAGACTCACAGAAGCTCCAAGATCACATAGGCATCTACTGAAAGATAGGGGGCCTAGTGAGCATGGTAGAGTGAAGGATCCAGGATCCTTAAGCTTCAAGGGAGTGATCTTCTTCTGGATAATGGCACTGCATTCATGACTCAATATCACCATGCCCTGGACTTCTTTTGTTCTCTCCATAACCAAATCTTTGAGGAACTTCTGATAAGGAGGGACAAGTGCGAATGCATCCAGCAATGGCATTCTCAACTCAATCTCTATCACTTGCTTTTCAAATAAAGCCTTATACTTTTCAGCTTGCTGCTTTTTGAATCGTCCTGGAAATGGTAGAGGTGGTTTGTATGGTGGGGGAACGTATCTCGTAGGCTTATCCTTGGATGTTGCAGGTGTTTCAGCATGTTTCTCGGCAGGTTGAGGAGCTTCTTCAGGTACGACTTCTGATTCTTCCAAAAGAACAACCGGCTCTTCATTCTGACATACATCCTCCCCTCCCAAGTCTTCACTGTCCTCAGTGACTACAACAGGTCCTTGTCTGGGAGGCAATTTTTTACCGCTCCTCAGCGTGATGGCATGAGCAAACTCCTTAGGATTCTGAACAGCTTTTCCTGGGAGTTGGCCAGGCTTTGGGGCAGAAGTAGAAGCAGTTTTGCCTTCCATATACTTGATCTTTGAATTCAGAGTCTCAATCTTCATGTTCAAATCATTGTATGAGCAGTCCAATCTCTAAGCCAGCTCAGCAAACTTCTTATCATTGTCCATGGAGCCACTTGCTTGTCCCTGTAGGAGTTGCTGAAGCATGTTTTTCATGTCTTGATCTGGTGCCTGAAGAGGCGGAGCCTGTTAAGGTTGGAATCCTGGTGGTGGTCCTGCTGGAGGTTGGTAACCTTGCTGAAATTGTTGTTTGGGCACATAACCTTGGTTGTAGGGTACAAATGGTTTGTTCTGCCCCTGCTGCTTCTGTTGTGGAGGTGGATAAACCTGATCCTGGGGGTTTGCAACATTGGTGCTCCGATAGGACAGATTGGGATTATGCTTATAAGGATTGTATCCCTTATTGTATCCACCTTGGTTCTGGACATAACTTATCTCCTCAGATTGTTCTCCCTCCCCATTCAGAATCTGGAAAGGGTCGTCTTCAGAGACAAAATGGATGTTCCTCTGCTGGCTCATCAATAGCTTGTCCAACTTATCATTCACAGCTTTCATCTCCTTCTTGTACTTCTCATCAAGATATGTGCTTGCACTGATGGTTCGATCATAATCTTCATTGTAGTTGCCATCAGATTGGGATAGGTTCTCAACAAGCTCCCAACCTTCGTCGACGTCCTTGTTCAGAAAGTTGCCATTGCTTGCAGTGTCAAGCAACATCCGGATCTTTGGGAGAACACCCCGGTAAAGAGTACTGAGGAGAGACTCCTTGGTGAAGCCATGGTGGGGGCACTGAGACTGATAACTTTTGAAGCGTTCCCAGGCTTCACAAAGCGTTTCTCCATTCTTCTGAGTGAACCCAGAGATCTCATTGCGCAGACGTGCAGTTCTAGAGTTGGAGAAAAACTTGGCAAGAAACGACTGCTTGCATTGATCCCAGGAAGTGATAGATCCTGGAGGAAGAGTTTTCTCCCATTGATGAGCTTTGTCACCCAAAGAGAATGGAAAGAGACTAAGCTTGAAACCGTCCTCACTGACCCCATTGATCTTGGTGAGACTGCAGAGACGATCGAACTCATCGAGGTGATCTAGGGGGTCTTCCATAGGCAGACCATGAAATTTATTCTGCTGGACCATGGAGATCAGACCACTCTTGATCTCAAAGTTGTTGTTCGCCACAGCTGGAGTCACTATACCCTGACGATGGGTATGTTTGCGTGGAGCATCACCAGCTCCAATCCGTGTAGGTGCCCGTGGTGGGGGTGAGGGTGGTGGTTGAATGTTTTCCATCTCCACTTGGGGTGGTGAAACTCTTTTGCGTTGCT
>NW_006238919.1:4769481-4785211 GCF_000375325.1 Capsella rubella | reverse complement strand
GAAATGTCTATGACCCAGTTCCAATTGATCAGAGAAGAACTAGCTAATAAAACTCTAGTCCAGAAGGGAAACAAAACGAATCTAACTTAAACACTCTAGCAAACTAACATCCTCCACCTAATCTATCCCATCCTCAAGAACCCTAACACTACTCAGACGCAGAAATCATGTTAAACATCATGAAACAAGAATCGTTCAAAACATGCATAATAATAAAGATGAAAGGAAGAGTAACAACAATGATTCAAGAACTAACTGCAAAATATCAATGACTCAAAAGAAATCAGGATTACAATTCTCATGATCGTTTGGTGGCTAACAACAAAAACCTAATAAAATAAAACTCGATCCTTTGGGCAATCCAAATGAGACCTATTTATAACAATGTTTGGGAAAACCTTAAAACATAAAACGACAACGTAAAAGCGGTATAAAAGTTGTAATGGTCATGTTGGTCGAGTGAGCATATCGAGTAACACTTAATTTCTTCTCTGCATCATTTCATACTCGACCGTGTTCCTCGAGTGATTGTGTCGAGTGACCTGTGAAACCATCAGCTACTTCTTTGCTTTGCTCGATCATGTCACTCGAGTGAGTGCATCGAGTGACAGGTGGTTCTGCTTCGCTTCCCTTCTGCTCGATCAGCTACTCGATCGTATACGTCTGCTGCTCACTCGAGTGCGTGTGATCATGTGCATGTCGAGTGCGTGTGATCATGTGCATGTCGAGTAACGCTTGTTCCTCTGCTTCGCTCTGCATGTCTCCTAAGTACCTGAAACACTCCAAATATGCACAATGTATGCAAGATATGCATGATATGCATAAAACCTACCTAAGTATGTAAAACATGCAGAAAGGGATCAATATGATGCGAATCAACAAGTGAATGATGCTGAAAAGATGATGAATTCATGCTCAAAAAGCGATGAAATACAGACTTATCACAAACTATTGCAACGCCATTAGTTTTAGTCGCAATTAAGTCAGAAATTGTGGTTTGAAAACGTTGTAAATAATCGATGGAAACTAAATTTTGCGACTCCTTTGAAAATGGTCACAATAGTGTCGCAAAATATCCCTTATATAAACAAACGCTTCTTCGCTTTTTTATATCCAAACTCAAAGTGAGAAAGAAAAGAAGAGCGAAAAGGAAGAAAAGAAGAGAGAGAAGGGAAAATTAGGAGAGGAGCGAAAAAATAGTAGATAAAGAAATGTGGAATATTTTTCACGAGAATGGATGTACAAGTGAAACGGTTATATGATATGTTAGTTGCTGCCAATACTCCAATTTATGATGGATGTCAAGAAGGTCAATCGCAATTATCATTAGATATTCGGTTCATGAACAATAAGGTCAATTACAAATTTTTCTGAAGCTTGCATGGATTCATGGGCGTAATTGTTTACGGAGTTTTTATTAGAGGGTAATCACGCAACTAGTTCATATTATGAAACTGAGACTTTGATGTGAAAGTACACGTCATGTGACATATTTCGGCCGTCTAATATCCATAGATTGGTTTGGGGGTGTTACAAACTTTGTAGTCGTAAATTCATAGTCGCTAAAACAAATACTCGTAAAATTAGTCGCCTGTTAGCGACTACATTACGACTAATATACGTAGTTGTAGATGTAGTCTTAAAGTAGTCGTAACATTAATAACTCATTTACGATCATTTTACGATTACAGGTGAACAAAGAAGTAGTTGTATATATAGTAGTTATATAATAGTCGTAAAACTGGCGATTACTTTGCGACAATGTAGCGACTATTTCACGACCCAATTCCGATTGTATAGCGTCTACAATATTTTGCAAAAAAAAATAGAAAGAATTACTAAGATGTAGCACAATTTTTGGTTTATTGCTAGAATAGACAAATCTTTTGAAAATAAATTAGATGTTTAGTGATATGGGTGTAATTACAATAAACACCGTTGGTCATATTTCTCTTAAATATTGCCATGTCAGATCTGAAATGCCACGTCATACCCAAAATTGCCACATCATTATTCTGTCTTTAATGCTAAAAGAGGGAGAAACTGGACAGTTTTTTCACTGTTCACAAACAAAAAAAAAAACTGTTTTTTTCTCTCTAGAAGCCGACGAAAAACTCTAACTCTCGCCGCTTCTCTTTCTCGTCCCTTCCGGCCGCTTATCCTATTATCGGTGTGTCTGTCTCTTTCTCGTCATTATTGCTGTCGCATTTCTTCTTAACTTGGGTGGAAACAAGACATAAATAACAGGGAAATTTGAAACGTCCTTTACGGCTGAGTTATGATACATTACGGCTGAGTTGTGGCACATTGGGGCTGAGTTATGGTACATTATGGCTGAGTTATATTATGACCTATTGTAAGTTACGGCTGAGTTGTGGTTTTTTTTTTGTAATTGTTCACGCACATGAAGAACCCTAATTCTCGCTGGTTCTCTCTCTCTCATCTCTTCTGGCCGCTTCGATTCTCGACGAGTCTCTCTCTCAACGTCATTCATGTCGCATTTCTTCTCAAATTGGGTAGAGACTTTTCGTTTTTCATTCTTGGCGCTGAGATACTTTTAAGTCATTATATTAAAGAATGTTCTCCCTAATGCAGTCCTAAGAAAAGAAAAGAGTTCATGGTCCTCACCTGTGGTTCTGTTCAGACAAGTATTCAAACTAGTAAAAATGAGCATGGTGAGAGTTGCTCTGAAGATGAAAATAGTGAAGATGAAGAGAGTGGAACGGTAAACTTATGGCACTATCTCGTAATCTCATTACTGTTTTGTTATTTTGCCACTATATCAAAATCTCATATACCGTTCTCGAGTTTTGTTTCATTTGTTGCAAACAAAAAAAGGTTTCTATGTCAGATCAGAATAAGCCAAGGAAAAGGCAGAAGACTAAAAAGAATAAGAAAAAACTGTTCTTTCTCTCTCGAAGCCGACAAAGAACTCTAACTCTCGCCTCTTCTCTTTCTCGTCACTTTCGGCCGCTTATCCTATTCTCGGCGTGTCTCTCTCTTTCTCGTCGTCATTGCTGTCGCATTTCTTCTCAACTTGGGTCGATACTTTTTCGTTTTCCGACAAAAAAATAACAGGGAAATACAAAACGTCGTTTACGGCTGAGCTATGACACATTGCGGCTGAGTTATAGTACATTACGGCTGAGTTATATTATGACTTATTGTAAGTTACGGCTGAATTGTGGTTTTTTTGTAATTGTTCACGTACAGAAAAAAATATCTCCACTTGGCGATTCCGACGAGTAACCCTAATTCTCGCTGCTTCTCTATCTTTCATCTCTTCTGGCCGCTTCGACTCTGAACGACTCTCTCTCTCTCTCTCTCTCTCTCTCTCTCTCTCTCTCTCTCTCTCTCTCTCTCTCTCTCTCTCTCTCTCTCTCTCTCTCTATCTTGTCATCATTCCTATTGTCTTTTTTCTCAACACGGGTGGAAACTTTTCGTTTTCCGACAAAAAAAACAACAGGAAATACGAAAACTCGTTTTCAACTTTTTGTCTGAGTTATGCTACATTGCGGCTGAGTTATGGTACATTACGGCTGAGTTATGCTATGACTTATTGTAAATTACGGCTGAGTTGTTGTTTTTTTTTTGTAATTGTTCACATCACAAAAAAAAAGTTCTCTCTCGGTGAGTTTCGACACAGAACCCTAATTCTCGCCCCTTCTTTCTCTCATCTCTTCCGTCTGTATTGACTCATATCGACGAGTCTCTCTCTCTCCTCGTCATTGCTGTCGCCTATCGTTTAAACTCGGGTAGAGACTTTTCGTTTTCCGACATAAAAACAACAGGGAAATACGAAACGTCGATTTCAACTTTTTGTCTAAGTTATGCCGCATTGCTGGTGAGTTATGCTACATTACGGCTGAGTTATGATACATTTTCTCGAGATTACAAAATGTCTTTTTTGGGAAATACCAACAATAATTACGTACACATATTCATAGGCACACGCATAATAAATTCCTAGAGTATGATGTTTTAAAAAAAATTATTCAAAATTTGAATTCAAATTTTCTAAACAAAATATCCAAAATAATTTAGAGTTTTGTGTCTGAATATAGAATAATACGTCACGGCTGAGTTATGCCACATTACGGCTGAGTTATGTTACATTACATCTGACTTATGATATACTTTCTCGACATCACAAAAAATGTTTTTTTGGGAAAGACCAACAATAATTACGTACACATATTCACACGTACATGTATAATAAATTCATAGAGTATTATGTTTAAAAACGAATTATTCAAAATAATACAAAATTTGAATTCAAGTTATAGAAAAAAGATTTGGTAGGTTCTGGTCATTTCACCTTAAATTTACTCTATCTAAGTAAATCTCCCAAACAAATATGGTATACATTCGTTTTGTTTATTCAGTTTGGCGAATTCATTTTTGTTTCTCAAATGCAACTTGTAGATGATACAAATTGGTACCAAGATTCATATAGTAAAAGCAAATTATAAGTCGCATAAAAGAGACATTCCTTGGTTCATAACATAACTTAAACAATGAACACAAAACAAAAGCAAAGTTTATTAGAGTATGAAGATGGAGAACTAAGTATAAAATAATAATAATAATATATAGCTATATATAAATAAATGAGGGTTAGTGTAACTCTCCGGCCGTTACCTCTTCCAGTGGGCCCCATATTCACTATCAGTCCATGGTGTCACGCCCCGTTTTCCTGAAACGGTTCGTGACTGTCGTGTTGCTTCCGCGGGGCCATTCCGATTGGGGTAGGTATCGTGCTTCAGTGAGGAGGGCGTGCAGGAGTCGAGTTGTCGAGTCCCTTCGAAGGAGTCAGGCGGGAACAACTCGATAGGTTCGGGTGTCCGTCGCTGACCGAGGGATCAAGCTTAGAAGAAAGGATTAGGCCATCCCTGCACAAACTGGTCGTGATCTGGAGCCGATCACCTGATGAGCCCTAGGCAGGGCGAAACCAGTCGAAGATGGTCTGAGGCATGAAGGCTGACTCGATAATTAGTGGCTATTATCGAGTGCCGCACAGTCTTCTGAAATCATCCCGTGACAAGTGGTATCAGAGCCAGGCAACGTTGTGTGCTGTCTGCGCCCAGCGCCCGATACGAGACGGGTTCGTGGGGAGCCTCGTTCGGTGGCGTAACGATGGTCGAGGGCGAGGTGTCCGTAACGACCAAGGCGTGGTGCCGAGTCATCGAATCGAGTGGGGATATGAGGTATCCCACAATACACAACGTACGATCAAGAGGATTCTCCCCGTGCACGAGGGCGTGCACATTGATGGGTGGGGGAGGATGTCACGCCCCGTTTTCCTGAACGGTTCGTGAGTGTTGCGTTGCTTCCGCGGGGCCATTCCGACAGGGGCAAGTATCGTGCTTCAGTGAGGAGGGCGTGCAGGACTCGAGGTTTCGAGTCCCTTCGAAGGAGTCAGGCGGGAACCACTCGATAGGTTTGGGTGTCCGTCGCGGATCGAGGATCAGGCTTAGAAGAAGGGATTAGGCCATCCCTGCACAAACTGGTCGTGATCTGGAGCCGATCACCAGATGAGCACAAGGCAGGGCGAAACCAGTCGAAGATGGTCTGAGGCATGAAGGCTGACTTGATAATTAATGGCTATTATCGAGTGCCGCACGGTCTTCTGAAATAAGCCCGTGACAAGTGGTATCAGAGCCAGGCAACGTTGTGTGCTGTCTGCGCCCAGCGCCCGATATGAGACGGGTTGGCGGGGAGCCTCGTTCGGTGGCGTAACGATGGTCGAGGGCGAGTTGTCCATAAAGACCAAGGCGTGGTGCCGAGTCATCAAATCGAGTGGGCATATGAGGTATCCCACAATACCCAACGTACGATCAAGAGGACTCTTGTAGCATCCGTGTCCGGGTATTCTAGTCGAGCTTGTGATCGAGGATTGAGATCAATGTTCGAAGGATTATCGAAGGAAAAGCTATGGATCGAAGGTTTATCGATAAAGATCGATATTCATCGATGGAAATCAAGTGTACCGAGAAAATCTATGTAAGCTGAAGAGTTTATCTAGTGTTCCGTTTTTTTCGGAGAAAACTGACGGTTACTCGGTCCGAGCGTGATTTTCGGACAAGGGTGGTCGGTAGCCGACAGGTCTGGTCGAGAATCCGCCAAGCTTGGTTGAGCAATTATCGATGTCCGAGATGATGCGTGTGAATTGTTCGAGAGAATTGGCGGGAACGGTTACTTTCTTGAGAAAACACGCGGATCTGTGTTAAGTGGCAGTTACTTGACGGTTTCTGAAGGAAGAATCGATTAAAAAGGAAGTTACTCGATATTCTTTGTCACTTATGCATTGTTAGCGAGAGAGAGCTCGTAAAAAGGGAGAAATGGCGAGAATTCTTCGAGGAAGGTTGAGAGACATCGATAATTAAGAGATTATCGGTTATTCTAGGTTAAATGTGGAGGAGGATCTGTTGTCGATGGTCTTGATGGCGAAGTTGTGTCGAGAGACATTGAGAGAAAGGTGATCATCGTCGAGGATGAAGATTCATCGGAGATTTTTATCGATAAACGAGTAGTTTATCGAGAATGCGGTTCTAGGGTCGACTAGGGTCGATGGAAGTTAAGTATGAAGATCGGATCTGGGTTTTATCGAGAGAACGAGCAGTTATAGTCGATATCAGATGGTTTATCGTCGAGAAATAGCGTTAAGTATCGAGGATACGAAGAGAGTTCGAGTTCTGAAAGGAAATCTGTCGAGATCAGTCAGTTCTGTCGATAGAAGAGCTATGTTACCGAGATCTGTTTAGCGGTTACTAATATTTGTCAATATGATCGGCAGTTATCGAGATCGAGTGAGTTGATCGAGATTTTGGGTCGAATGAGTAGTTCTGTCGAGAGACTCGATCGGTGGTCGAGAGTTTGTGGTTCAATGATCGAAGATGATCATGTCCGGAAGTTCTGATGATCGAGAAGGGTTATGTTTGTGTGTCTGTTGATCGAAAGGTCAAAGGTTCTGATCGGAGTGGTGTTGATCTGATTAAGTGTTCTGTAAGTATGTTCGGTGTGATGTTGATTCCGGACATCTTTCTTTGTACTTAGTCATGTGGGGATGGTTGGCTGAGTGATTATGTACCGAGAGAGATGTTGGATGACTCATCGATGGCCGAGCGGTTATGGAAGCTGTTTCGGAAGCTGGAGCATTGGAGTATCGAGAAGACTCGTGGATTCGTGTGCATTGGTCGGACGAGTTGGTTCGATAAATGGCTAAGGTACAATTGAGTTAACTTTAATTATGTCTGTTGTTGATTTTAATCCGCTGCGTAGGTTGTTCTAGTTATGTTGGTAGCTGGAATCGGTCTGTTTTGGGAAGTTTGTGGAAGTTGAATCGTCGTCGGAAGTTTATCGGAATTTTAGTCTCCGGCGAGGTAGAATTTCTGTGTGTTCTGTGGTCGGGGTTCTAGTAGCGAGGACGGGGTGTTATAATTCTCCCCGTGTACGAGGGCGTGCACATTGATGGGTGGGGGAGGATGTTACGCCCCGTTTTCCTGGAGTGGTTCGTGACTGTCGCGTTGCTTCCGCGGGGCCATTCCGACTGGGGCAGGTATCGTGCTTCAGTGAGGAGGGCGTGCAGGACTCGAGTTGTCGAATCCCTTCGAAGGATTCAGGCGGGAACCACTCGATAGGTTCCGATGTCCCTCGCTGATCGAGGGATCAAGCTTAGAAGAAGGGATTAGGCTATCCCTGCACAAACTGGTCGTGATCTGGAGCCGATCACCTGATGAGCCCAAGGCAGGGCGAAACCAGTCGAAGATGGTCTGAGCCATGAAGGCTGACTCGATAATTAATGGCTATTATCGAGTGCCGCACAGTCTTCTGAAATACCCCCGTGACAAGTGGTATCAGAGCCAGGCAACGTTGTGTGGTGTCTGCGCCCAGCGTCCGATACGAGACGGGTTGGCGGGGAGCCTCGTTCGGTGGCGTAACGATGGTCGAGGGCGAGGTGTCCGTAAAGACCAAGGCGTGGTGCCGAGTCATCGAATCGAGTGGGGATATGAGGTATCCCACAATACACAACGTACGATCAAGAGGATTATTCCCGTGCACGAGGGCGTGCACATTGATGGGTGGGGGAGGATGTCACGCCCCGTTTTCCTGAACGATTCGTGAGTGTTGCGTTGCTTCCGCGGGGCCATTCCGACAGGGGCTGGTATCGTGCTTCAGTGAGGAGGGCGTGCAGGACTCGAGTTGTCGAGTCCCTTCGAAGGAGTCAGGCGGGAACAACTCGATAGGTTCGGTTGTCCGTCGCGGATCGAGGATCAAGCTTAGAAGAAGCGATTAGGCCATCCCTGCACAAACTGGTCGTGATCTGGAGCCGATCACCTGATGAGCCCAAGGCAGGGCGAAACCAGTCGAACATGGTCTGAGGCATGAAGGCTGACTCGATAATTAATGGCTATTATCGAGTGCCGCACGGTCTTCTGAAATAAGCCCGTGACAAGTGGTATCAGAGCCAGGCAACGTTGTGTGCTGTCTGCGCCCAGCGCCCGATACGAGACTGGTTGGCGGGGAGCCTCGTTCGGTTGCGTAACGATGGTCGAGGGCGAGTTGTCCGTAAAGACCAAGGCGTGGTGCCGAGTCATCGAATCGAGTGGGGATATGAGGTATCCCACAATATACAACGTACGATCAAGAGGATTCTCCCCGTGCACGAGGGCGTGCGCATTGATGGGTGGGGGATGATGTCACGCCCCGTTTTCCTGGACCGGTTTGTGACTGTCGCGTTGCTTCCGTGGGGCCATTCCGACTGGGGCAGGTATCGTGCTTCAGTGAGGAGGTCGTGCAGGACTCGAGTTGTCGAGTCCCTTCGAAGGAGTCAGGCGGGAACCACTCGATAGGTTCGGGAGTCCGTAGCTGATCGAGGATCAGGCTTAGAAGAAGTGATTAGGCCATCACTGCACAAACTGGTCGTGATCTGGAGCCGATCACCAGATGAGCCCAAGGCAGGGCGAAACCAGTCGAAGATGGTCTGAGGCATGAAGGCTGACTCGATAATTAATGGCTATTATTGAGTGCCGCACGGTCTTCTGAAATAAGCCCGTGACAATGCGCTCACCTATTTTAATGGGTCTCGTAACCTCTAACTAGACGTATGAGTTCATCCATATCTGACGACCGGTTTGCTACGTCCGGGAGACCTTAAAGACTTGTGTACCGACACTACAAAACACCACATGATCTTTGCTTATGTTTTGACCTCACATACACTGTTTCGGTAACCACTTCTAGGAAAGCCACTCATCCTGAGACTACTCTAACATAAGTATCTTAAAGAAGTATACTAATAAAGAAAAGGTAAACAAGGAAATCAAGATGTTGGACTAAGAGTCAAGAAAAGAAGCAGAACTGTTGAAGAGTCCAAAGAGGTTGCAAGAAAATAATAGATTACTATGCTACTTATGGATAAAGTATAGTACCTACATCATAATCGTATGATGGAGAAGTGATAACAAAGATCTATCCGCAGTCGAAATAGAATCGACAAAAAGACGAGAAAGAAGTATGAAGACTACCTAAGTAGTGCTTTACAAGAGGAAAGTATTAAGAGTGGTATCAAGATAGAGAAGAGTAAAGAGTTGAGAAAGAATGGTATTAATAATAGGTTTACAAACCTACGAAGAGAATTCAAAGAGTATACCACAAAGTAGATGGTTCTTAGAAAAAATTTCTAGTACCACGTAAGGAGGTAGAAGTGGAAGATCCTAGTCTATTTGATAAGAAAGGAATTTATCAAATACTCGAGACAACAACGACGAAAAAAATCAGAGAATAAGTAAGACAAAGACTTGTAGTGGAGATAAAGCAAAGTAAAGTATAGGTTGCAGTTCCAGAAAATTCGAGGTCGAATTTTTTAAGGGGAGGAGAATGTAATGTCCCTCACCAGGGCCTAATACTCAGATGGAATGGTCGAAGAATGGTTATCGAAGGAAAATTGGATCAAGGCAAAGGAGAATTAATTTTTGGAGTTGAGCCAAAGTATTCTTAGATGAATCCAAAGCTTTTAATCGAAGAAAAATCGAAGACTGACGAAGGAAATTTGATTTGGTACGACGGTGAAAGTTTCCGGTCGATAATGCATCGATTCTGGACGAGATCGCAAACGTACAAGGTCTTCCGCCTTCAAAGCTGGTAAGTTGGTAGGGTAGCAGCTAGACTAACAGAAATGGATAAGAACGGTAGTAGATAAGGTCGAACTGCCGGATAAGCTCAACCGATCATAGCCGCGATGTGTCGCCGCCCGCCGGATTACTTTCCGGACATGTGTCGCGATGCCGTAATGCTTATCCGCCACCTCGTGCTTCCCCCACCGCCCTAGCCACACTATAAATACCCCCTCCCATTTCATTTTCTCTTCACACCCAAAAACGAATTAAAACCTTTCCAAGAGAATGAGAGTCCGAGAGTGACCGAGCTAGTCCGTGGTAGTATCCGAGTAGGATCGTCGAGAGTCTAGAGTCTTTACTAGCCAAGCCAAGGTAAGTTCTGAAGCGTGTGATGAGGCACACGACTAAAATTATTTTTAAGTGTTTATTTAAGATAATTAGTTCCTTATTTATTTACTTATTTATTTATATTTAGCATGAGGTTAGGGATTTATACTTAGAATACTGCTAACATTATGTTGGCATTATTTGTGGTAATTGTGATCGGCTGAATGTTCTTGATTGATGAAAGTGTGATAGTATAACTTTGCGATAAATAACTGTTATGCTAGCATTTATGGGCATAACCATTATGCTGTCGGATTGTTATATTATTTGGTTGTTGGTTATGCTTTAGTTAGATATCTAGCACTAGTCGGATCGTGCTATCCTCGTCGTTTATGGTTTGTTAGGTAACTTGATATACGAGACTCAGGGCCTGGTCGCGACGGACCGAATAGCTACATGATGATGTAGAGTGAAGGGATGACAAATCTTTTATAGACTTTGGAAGTTGATAAGTCTGTATTTCATCGCTTTTTGAGCATGCATTCATCATCTTTTCAGCATCATTCACTTGTTGATTCGCATCATATTGATCCCTTTCTGCATGTTTTACATACTTAGGTAGGTTTTGTGCATATCATGCATATCTTGCATACATTGTGTATATTTGGAGTGTTTCAGGTACTTAGGAGACATGCAGAGCGAAGCAGAGGAACAAGCGTTACTTGACATGTACACGATCGAGTGGGACGATCGAGTGAGAAGCAAGGATGCGTTGTAGTTACATCGACGATCGAGTGAGAAGCAGACAAATACGATCGAGTGGCAGATCGAGCAGAAGGGAAGCGAAGCAGAACCACCTGTAACTCGATGCACTCACTCGAGTGACATGATCGAGCAAAGCAAAGAAGTAGCTGATGGTTTCACAGGTCACTCGACACGATCACTCGAGGAACACGGTCGAGTATGAAATGATGCAGAGAAGAAATTAAGTGTTACTCGACACGCTCACTCGACCGACATGACCACTACAACTTTTAAACCGCTTTTACGTTGTCGTTTTATGTTTTAAGGTTTTCCCAAACATTTTTATAAATAGGTCTCATTTGGATTGCCCAAGGGATCGAGTTTATTTTATTAGGTTTTTGTTGTTAGCCACCAAACGATCCTGAGAATTGTAATCGTGATTTCTTTTGAGTCATTGATATTTTGCAGTTAGTTCTTGAATCATTGTTGTTACTCTTCCTGTCATCTTTATTATTATGCATGTTTTGAACGATTCTTGTTTCATGATGTTTAACATGATTTCTACGTCTGAGTAGTGTTAGGGTTCTTGAGGATGGGATAGATTAGGTGGAGGATGTTAGTTTGCTAGAGTGTTTAAGTTAGATTCGTTTTGTTTCCCTTCTGGACTAGAGTTTTATTAGCTAGTTCTTCTCTGATCAATTGGAACTGGGTCATAGACATTTCATACCCGAAAGGTATATGATGAAATGTCTGAACCAACTAGTGCTAGAGATTTACATGCTTAGCCCAAGAGATTGGTTGTCTAAGATGTTTATTGACATTAATGAGCTGTTTCTTTATGCCTGTTTACTGCATGTTTCATCAATGAGAATTGAGATTAGGAAGTGTTGTGAACTTGATAGTTTCTGCCAAGAGATTGGATTGACTAGTATTAGAAGTTCACCTACATCAATAACACTCGAAGTAGATTAGCATACTCCACCTACATCAATAACCTCATACTCGGGATCTTCTATCCATTTGTGCTTTCTGTTTAATTCTCTTGTTATTTACTTGGTCTGCTTCGTTTTCTCGCCAGTATCAATAATCGTTACGTTTTAGTTTATGCATGGTAGTCTATGTTTTACAGCTTTACATTTATCGCATGTTTAACATGTTCGCTTAGGATTACTGAAAACCAAAAATCATTTATGCTTGCTTGACTTAATCATTTCTGATATATCTTGATTGCTAGCATCACACCTGATTGGATTGATACCTATTGTACTGCAATGACATGATAGTACTCTAGGGTAATTGATTAAAAATCCTAGTATCAATTTGGCGCCGCTGCCATTTGGGTGTTTGTGTGTTACATTTGAGATTTCAGGCCTGCTAAGATCAAGTTTTTACTCAACATTCACTACAGTTACTCACTATGTTCCTTCTGTTTGTCTATTGATTCAGGTACAACTCTTGCTCAACTGCTCCTACTCGACTGACACACTCAACCGATAAGAGAGATAAGCTGATTTGAGTTGTATGCACACACGATCGCAAGGCATAGAGAACTTGTTCCAGCACTCCGACCGTATTGATCGCTTGGTACCTGCATCACGACAGCAACGCAACAGAGTTACACCACCCCAAGTGGAGATGGAAAACATTCAACCACCACCCCCACCACGGGCACCTACACGGATTGGAGCTGGTGATGCTCCAAGCAGCCATACCCATCGTCAGGGTATAGTGCCTCAAGCAGTGGTGAACAACAACTTTGAGATCAAGAGTGGTCTGATCTCCATGGTCCAGCAGAATAAATTTCATGGTCTGCCTATGGAAGACCCCCTGGATCACCTTGATGAGTTTGATCGTCTCTGCAGTCTCACCAAGATCAATGGGGTCAGTGAGGACGGTTTTAAGCTACGTCTCTTTCCATTCTCTTTGGGTGACAAAGCTCATCAATGGGAGAAAACTCTTCCTCCAGGATCTATCACTTCTTGGCATCAATGCAAGCAGTCGTTTGTTGCCAAGTTTTTCTCCAACTCTAGAACTGCACGTCTGGGCAATGAAATCTCTGGGTTCACTCAGAAGAATGGAGAAACGCTTTGTGAAGCCTGGGAACGCTTCAAAAGTTATCAGTCTCAGTGCCCCCACCATGGCTTCACCAAGGAGTCTCTCCTCAGTACTCTTTACCGGGGTGTTCTCCCAAAGATCCGGATGTTGCTTGACACTGCCAGCAATGGCAACTTTCTGAACAAGGACGTTGACGAAGGTTGGGAGCTTGTTGAAAACCTATCCCAATCTGATGGCAACTACAATGAAGATTATGATAGAACCATCAGGGTAAGCACAGATCTTGATGAGAAATACAAGAAGGAGATGAAGGCTGTGAATGACAAGTTGGACAAGCTATTGATGAGGCAGCAGAGGAGCATCCATTACGTCTCTGAAGACGACCCTTTCCAGATTCTGAATGGGGAGGGAGAACAATCTGAGGAGATAAGTTATGTCCAGAACCAAGGTGGATACAATAAGGGATACAATCCTTATAAGCAGAACCCCAATATATCTTATAGGAGCACCAATGTTGCAAATCCCCAGGATCAGGTTTATCCACCTCCACAACAGCAGCAGCAGGGGCAGAACAAACCATTTGTGCCCTACAACCAAGGTTATGTGCCCAAACAACAATTTCAGCAAGGTTACCAACCTCCAGCAGGACCACCACCAGGATTCCAACCTCAACATGCTCCGCCTCCAACAGCACCAGACCATGACATGAAAAACATGCTTCAGCAACTCCTATAGGGACAAGCAAGTGGCTCCATGGACAATGTTAAGAAGTTTGCTGAGCTGACTCAGAGATTGGACTGCTCATACAATGATCTGAACATGAAGATTGAGACTCTAAATTCCAAGATCAAGTATATGGAGGGCAAAACTGCTTCTACTTCTGCCCCAAAGCCTGGCCAACTCCCAGGAAAAGCTGTTCAGAATCCTAAGGAGTTTGCTCATGCCATCACGCTGAGGAGCGGTAAAAACTTGCCTCCCAGACAAGGACCTGTTGTAGTCATTGAGGACAGTGAAGACTTGGAAGGGGAGGATGTATGTCAGAATGAAGATCCGGTTGTTCCTTTGGAAGAATCAGAAGTCGTACCTAAAGAAGCTCCTCAACCTGCTGAGAAACATGCTGAAACACTTGCAGCATCCAAGGATAAGCCTGCGAGATACGTTCCCCCACCATACAAACCACCTCTACCATTTCTAGCACGATTCAAAAATCAGCAAGCTGAGAAGTATAAGGCTTTATTTGAAAAGCAAGTGAGAGAGATTGAGTTGAGAATGCCATTGCTGGATGCATTCGCACTTGTCCCTCCTTATCAGAAGTTTCTCAAAGATTTGGTTATGGAGAGAACAAAAGAAGTCCAGGGCATGGTGATATTGAGTCATGAATGCAGTGCCATTATCCAGAAGAATATCATTCCCTTGAAGCTTAAGGATCCTGGATCCTTCACTCTACCCTGCTCACTAGGCCCCCTATCTTTTCAGCAGATGCCTATGTGATCTTGGAGCTTCTGTGAGTCTTATGCCATTGTCTGTGGCTAAGCGTTTAGGATTCACAAGATACAAGGCATGCAACATATCTCTCATTCTAGCTGACAGATCAGTGAGGCTCCCACATGGACTCTTGGAAGACCTGCCAATAAGAATTGGTGTTGTTGAAGTTCCCACAGATTTTGTTGTCTTGGAAATGGATGAAGAGCCTAAAGATCCTCTAATTCTTGGAAGACCATTCCTAGCCACTGCTGGAGCTATCATTGATGTTAAGAACGGGAAGATAGACTTATGCTTGGGAGAAGACTTCAAGATGACATTTGACATCAAGGAGTTTATGAAGAAACCAACAATCAATGGCAAGGTGTTCTGGATAGAGGAGATGGATCAGCTAGCTGATGAACTTTTAGAAGAACTTGCTGAGGAGGATCATCTCAAGACAGCATTGACAAAGAATGGATCAGATGGATTTCCTCATGCTGAGACAAAAGGTCTACGAAACGTTATTGGATACCTATAAGGCAACTGATGATTCACAACGTTTTGAGGAATTGGATAAGTCTGTCAAGGAGGTATGCTCAGTAGAGGATGAAGTCAGTGGCAGCCCGATCACTCACCCTGCTGTTGACCCTGTCAATGCGGCTGATGATGACTGGTCAGAGTTAAAAGCTCCCAAGTTTGAGCTCAAACCGCTACCCTCGGGACTGAGGTATGTATTCCTTAGATCCAACTCTACTTATCCTGTTATTGTGAATGCTAGCTTGAGTAATGAGGAATTAGAGTTGCTAGTCACTGAGCTTAGAAAATATAGAAGGGTCATAAGTTATTCCTTAGATGATATCAAGGGGATTTCACCTAGTCTCTGCATGCATAGGTTTAATCTGGAAAACGAATCATACTCTAGTATTGAACCTCAAAGGAGACTGAATCCTAACCTTAAGTAAGTTGTGAAAAAAGAAATTCTTAAACTGTTGAATGTTGGGGTTATCTATCCTATCTCTGAT
>NW_006238919.1:4768919-4769232 GCF_000375325.1 Capsella rubella | reverse complement strand
CCTATCCACCCAAATGATCAGGAAAATACTACTTTCACTTGTCCCTATGGCACATTTGCCTATAGACGCATGCCTTTTGGTTTGTGTAATGCACCTGCAACATTTCAGAGGTGTATGACCTCTAAATTCTCGGATTTGATAGACGAGATGGTGGAGGTATTCATGGATGATTTTTCCGTGTATGGCTCCTCATTCTCCTCATGTTTGTTGAATCTCTGCAGGGTATTAGCAATATGTGAGGAGACAAGCCTAATGCTCAACTGGGAGAAGTGCCACTTCATGGTGAACGAAAGGATAGTGTTGGGACACAAGG
>NW_006238919.1:4763768-4768794 GCF_000375325.1 Capsella rubella | reverse complement strand
AAGGACTTTTCAAAAATTGCAAGACCCCTTACAAGACTGCTATGCAAGGAGGTCGAGTTTGTTGTTGATGAGAGCTGTCTGGAAGCTTTCAACAAGATCAAGGAAGCGTTAGTCTCAGCACCAATAGTCCAAGCTCCAGACTGGGATCATCCTTTTGAGATAATGTGTGATGCCTCAGATTATGCAGTAGGGGCTGTGTTGGGACAGCGAATAGAGAAGAAACTGCATGTCATCTACTATGCGAGCAGAACCCTTGATGAGACACAAGGGAGGTATGCAACAACAGAGAAAGAGCTTTTGGCTGTAGTCTTTGCGTTTGAGAAATTCAGAAGTTACTTGGTAGGATCAAAAATTGTAGTCTACACAGACCATGCTGCGTTTAGGCATATATACTCCAAGAAGGATACCAAGCCGAGACTGCTGAGATGGATACTTATACTCCAGGAGTTTGATATGGAGATTGTTGATAAGAAGGGGATAGAGAACGGCGTTGCTGATCACCTGTCCAGAATGAGAATGGAAGATCCAATCCCTATTGATGACTCTATGCCTGAAGAACATCTTATGGTTGTTGAGATATGCAAGAAGATGCATCAAACAGGAATGGCTATGAAGGAGCTTCAATGTCTAGCAGTCAATTCAGAGAGTATGCCCTAGTATGCGGATGTGGTGAACTACAAGGTCTGTGGAGAGATTCCTGCAGACATGGATCCTTATAGGAAAAAGAAGTTTTTCAGAGATGTCAATCACTACTTCTGGGATGAACCTTACTTGTACAAGAGAGGTTCAGATGGGCTTTTTAGGAGATGCATAGCAGAAGGAGAAGTGCAGGGAGTGCTTGAGCACTGTCATGGATCCGCATATGGAGGACACTGCGCTACATTCAAGACAGTTCAGAAGGTTCTACAAGCAGGCCTTTGGTTGCCAACGTTGTTCAAGGATACAAACAGTTTCATCACCAAGTGTGACGCTTGCCAGAGGATGGGTAACATCAACAGAAGGAATGAGATGCCTCAGAACCCGATTTTGGAAGTAGAAATTTTTGATGTTTGGGGAATTGATTTCATGGGACCGTTCAACCCTCAATCAAATGGCAACGTCTACATTCTGGTTGCAGTCGATTATGTTTCAAAATGGGTTGAAGCCATTGCAAGTCCCACCAATGATCACAAGGTTGTTCTGAAACTGTTGAAGAGCATTATCTTTACCAGGTATGCAGTACCAAGAGCAGTGATCAGTGATGGTGGTACACACTTCATCAACAAAGTTTTTGAAAGCATGTTGAAGAAGTATGGTGTGAAGCATAAGGTGTCTACAGCCTACCATCCCCAGACATATGGACAAGTTGAGGTCTCCAACAAGCAGATAAAAGGAATCTTGTCAAGAGTTGTTGGGGTTTCGAAAAAAGATTGGTCTACCAAGTTGGATGATACTCTATGGGCGTACAGAACAGCTTTCAAGACACCAATATGAAGGACGCCTTTTCAGTTGGTGTATGGTAAAGCATGTCATCTCCCTGTGGAGATTGAGTATAAGGCGCTTTGGGCTATCAAGCTTCTGAATTTGGACATTGATGCAGCCCATGCTAAGAGAGTTCTTGACATCCATGAACTTGAGGAAATCAGACTTGATGCTTTTGAAAGTTCAAAAATCTACAAGGAGAGAACCAAAGCTTTCCATGACAAGAGGATTGTTGTTAAGGAGCTTAAGGCTGGAGATCACGTCTTGCTGTTCAATTCCAGACTTAAGCTGTTTCCTGGAAAGCTCAAATCTAGATGGTCTGGACCGTTTAAAATCAAGGGTGTTTTGCCATTTGGTGCAATCACTCTCCTTAACAAGGATGGCAGCGAGTTCACTGTTAACGGTCAACGTGTCAAGCGTTACATAGCTGATTAAGAGACACCAGAGGGGTCCTCCATGCCTCTCTATGAGTCTCCCAGAGCCTAAAAAGCATAAAAGTCAAGCTTAGTGACTTTAAACAAGCTCATTTGGGAGTAAGTACCAAAGGTATCCCTGTACATATCGCTTAGGATTTTTTGTGTTTTTGATTTTTGTTTTTGGTTTTCTAGTTATTAGGAATTCAGACAGATGGAGTGATGCAATGAATATCAGAGGAGATATGCAGACAAAGTGAAAAACATGGAGTGGGAGAAAATTATTTGGTTGGGTTGCAGTATAGTGGAGTAAAAAAAAAAAAAAAAAAAAAATGAAACACTCTACCAAACCTCTTATCCTCTCCCACTACACACAAAAATCTTATCTCTCTCACTCGACATTTCTCTCCATCACTCGTTTTTCTCTCTCATTCCATCTTCTCGCTCGACACACCGTTACTCGACCAACACCACTCGAGCTGTCTCTCGTCTCACTCACCCGTCGCGGATACTCGACCGGAGCAGCCCACTCGACCGCACTCCAACTGTGTGGCTATCTACTCGATTGGCTCACAACCGTCTGCTCCCATCCCACCGGCCAAGCGAGCTCCTCGTCACTCGAGCTGCGCACCACCTCCTCACTTGACCGTCGTCACTTCTTTCACTTGGCGCGTGTTGCTCACTCGACCGGAGTCCATCACGGGCTACTCGACAAGCAGACCAAGGCTCACTCGATCCATCTTCTCCCACTCGGCTAAGCTCACCCGACGTACTTCACTCCACTCCCACGCGATTCACTCGGCAACCTCACTCGAGCTGACCAAGCTTCACACGTCTCAACCCACTCGACGCGCTTGAATTTCCCCACCACACACTCGATTGACTCCATCCACTCGACCAAATTCACCAAGGTTCACCCGACTGCATAGTGTGACCGTGACAAATTTAAAGTGTTATTTCCCTTGGCATTTCTCTATATACATTGGCTATTTTATCTTGATATTTGGCACACTAACGAGCTAATTTTTAGCTTTGAGTTTCAACTGTTTCAGTTTCACAATGTCAAGAGATTTGTTGCATGAAATGCGTGAGAAGTATGGTTGTAAACCAATAGAGCGTGCATCTCCTCAGTCTATGTCCAAGGTCTATATGGAGAAGAAGAAAGCTACATATGAGAGAGCGTCTGGTGTTGGTACTTCTCAGGCAAGAAGCAGAGATAAGTCTTCGGGTAAGAAACCAATGGAGCTGCAGGATGATGACAGTGATTATGAGCTTGAAGAGCATCCACCTGTCCCAGCTCGCAAGTCAATGCAGAAGAAGAAGATAGAGAAGTGGTTAGCCCCGGGAGAGTATTACAAGCTGTTTCAGCAGCATGAGTTTCAGGGCACGAGGTACCCTTGCCAGCAGACGATGGATGAGCTGGCTATCTCGAGTGATGTCGAGTATATGTTCGAGCATTGTCATCTCAGCACACTCATGACTAGTCCGCGAAATGCATACCGAGAGGAGACAATTCAGTTCCTCTGTACGCTTGCCATACATCTTTATGAGGATGATCCGGAAATAGAGTCGGATGGAGGATTGGGATACATCACCTTCACCATCCATGATCATGAGTATCTGCTGACCATCAGAGAGCTGGAAGGTTTGTTTGGATTCCCTAATGGAACAGGGACTGGGCAAAGGATTGATAGAGATGAATTGTTGGCTCTTTGGGAAACGATTGGGAATGAGAAGAAGTTTGCTTCAGCTAGGACCAAGAGCAACCACATCAGAATTCCTGTTATCCGCTACTTCCATCGGTCAATTGCAAACGTGTTCTTCGCGAGGGAGACAACAGGGACACTGATCAACGGGGAGCTGGAGATGATTGATCTTGCACTCAAAGATCTCCTGTTAACAGCATTAGATGGGACACTACTGCGAGGTGATACGACTGATACATCCCCCTCGTTCACTCTGTTGCACCAGCTACTCAGTTACAGAACTTGGGTAGTGAAGCTGAGCAGCTGCAGAACTCAGGGAGTTATGTGTATGGGAGGGTTGGTGACAGTCATCTTAGAAGCTTGTAGCGTCCCGCTGAGTTCCGAGCCTATTGCCCCGAGATTCATCGACATTCAGAATTTGAGGCAAGCTCAATGGTTGCATTGGGAGAAACGCAACGGGTTATATATGTACTACTTCACTCACCCTGCGCATGGTGACGTGCAATTTTTGCTTCCTTGTATTGCTTTCACTAGGATACTTGAAGGAACCAACATTGAGTTTACTCCCCTTGCAGAGGCTCTCTACACAACAGATGGTGAGGAAGCGATGGAGGTATCTGAGAAAGAGGATGATGAGATGGAAGAAGATTCAGATGAGTACAGACCAGAGAGGTACCACTTCAAGGACTACACAGCGCCTAGACAAGGCAAGAGTTTGGTGGAAGCTAACAAGCGTATCAGTACGCTTCAGAAGTGGAACATGCTGCAAGACAAGGCAATAAAATCTATGAAGTCGAAGATGAAGAGCTTCATGAGTAAGTTTAGTTGCGCCTCCGCCACCACAGCTTTTGCAGACATTACTCCGCAGGATGCTAGACCAGTGCAGCGTCGTTTGTCCACGAATGATGTCCCAGCAAGCTACAGAACTCCTTCTCCATCACGTCATTCCGCTTATGAGTATAGAGAGCATAATGTTTCTTCTTCTCCTCTGAGACAGTCCTCCCCTGAGATTAAGGCTAGCAAAAAGAAGGAGAAACGGAAAAAGAAGAAGGCAGCGAGACGGAAGGCAAAAGCCAGTTCATCACACTTGTCAGAGGAGCATCATGTTGAGGATCTGACCATAGATCAAGCTGAGGATCACATTGAGTACCTGACTGTTGATCCAGGTGCGTATCATTTCCAAGACCTCACTGCGGATCCTGTCGAGCAGAACGTTGAGCAACCAGCAGAGGCTCCTCCTGTCCCGCCTGCACCAGGTGCTTATACAAGCGAGTCCATGACTCAATACCTGGATTGCTATTTTCAGTAAGGTACCACTCCAAACCTTCATCTGTATATACCATTGCATTTTCATACTTTTGTTTGTTTGATTCTCACACCAACTCTCAAATTTTTATTACACAAGAGACTGTGTAATTTAAGTTTGGGGGAGGGTTTGGGATGACA
>NW_006238919.1:4739477-4763668 GCF_000375325.1 Capsella rubella | reverse complement strand
TTTTCTTATTTTGAATTTTTAGCATATAATTTGCATTCATATATGTGCATTGAAAACCCATAAAAATTTGAAAAATTTTCAGAAAAAATCTTTAAAAACAGAGTGATCATGTAGCTTGCATTTGCATATTAGGATTGAGTCTATATTGTTTCATGTAGGACTGTTGCATTAGCATAGGGGGCGATGATGAGTTACACCTTGTTGATTTGCTATGATTCACTAGTTGAGATCAATGCCCTGGTTGTTAGCTTTTTGATGCATGATGATTGAACTTGAAGTAAGTCTGAAACAAACTTGGAATTCATGAAGAGCATTCTTGAACTTGGTTGAAACATGTTGTGATATGATCTCATTCCAGAACTTAATCTTGACTTGCAAATATCTGGTTGTGTTTTGTTTGCATGCTCATGGTCACCATATACATATTTGGATCATCTTCCTCCTTTCACCGCTCTTGTTGATCCAAGTAGCTGATCTTTCTTTTGATCAGTTTGCCACACCCACAGCCTATTTTTTTCTTTCAAGCCAATTGATAATTTTTGAGTGGTAGGTCTTTTACCGGATTATGCTTGGGGAGAACGTGTTAGGTATGAGCCGACAGGATTAAAATCTTGAGTAGTTCTGATTTTCACTTTCAAATCAGATAGGAATAGGTCGGGATTCTTACTTGGGTTTGGGATTGGAATGATTGTGGAAAGAAAGAAGAGAAACAGAAAAAGTTGTATCCTTAGGAGGAGAATGTTTTCTAGAAGTTTATAATCTAGAGATTGATTTTTGTGGGGTTAGCATGATATACAGAGAATGGTTCTGGGATGTTAAGAAAGAGAAAAAGTTTTGATGTCTTATAACGTAAGAAGAAAACAGAACCATAGTTAAGAAGAAATCCCATATCCACTAGTATTGATAAGAAACTTCTCCGAAGGCAAAAAGCAAAAAGAAAAAAAATGGGATTGATGTTGAAGGGTAGACATAGGGATCATCCGGGTTTAGATGATTAGGAGTAAGCACTTGGGAACCATTGGGTAGTCAAGGTTTTATTCTTGTATGCATTTGTTGGTCCTTACCTTTAGCATTCTCCCTAAAGCTCAATCCATTCATTGAGAGATCCTTGTCCTGAAATTGTTTAAACCCTCATGATTCTCAAAACCTTTTTCTGCCTAGCCAAGTGAGTTTGTTAAGCCTTGCACAACCAGATTCATATACTTGAATAATGAATGTTAAAAGGAATGAATGATTTGAATGCATGTGTAGATCAAGGGATAGAATCAGTTTCGGATTTGATGAGTTTGTCTAAAGTCGTTAAGTAAAGTTCTCTCAGCATGCATCAAAGACTTAGCAGCCAGGACATTGATTTTAACTGCTCTATCTTGAAAGTTACAGGTTCTGAGACCCCATTTTCAAAACTCTCTTCCACTTTGTTTCTTTTTGCTTTGCTTGAGGGCAAGCAAAGACTAAGTTTGGGGGAGTTGATAAGTCTGTATTTCATCGCTTTTTGAGCATGCATTCATCATCTTTTCAGCATCATTCACTTGTTGATTCGCATCATATTGATCCCTTTCTGCATGTTTTACATACTTAGGTAGGTTTTATGCATATCATGCATATCTTGCATACATTGTGCATATTTGGAGTGTTTCAGGTACTTAGGAGACATGCAGAGCGAAGCAGAGGAACAAGCGTTACTTGACATGCACACGATCGAGTGGGACGATCGAGTGAGAAGCAAGGATGCGTTGCAGTTACATCGACGATCGAGTGAGAAGCAGACAAATACGATCGAGTGGCAGATCGAGCAGAAGGGAAGCGAAGCAGAACCACCTGTCACTCGATGCACTCACTCGAGTGACATGATCGTGCAAAGCAAAGAAGTAGCTGATGGTTTCACAGGTCACTCGACACGATCACTCGACCGACATGACCATTACAACTTTTAAACACGGTCGAGTATGAAATGATGCAGAGAAGAAATTAAGTGTTACTCGACACGCTCACTCGACCGACATGACCATTACAACATTTAAACCGCTTTTACGTTGTCGTTTTATGTTTTAAGTTTTTCCCAAACATTGTTATAAATAGGTCTCATTTGGATTGCCCAAGGGATCGAGTTTATTTTATTAGGTTTTTGTTGTTAGCCACCAAACGATCCTGAGAATTGTAATCGTGATTTCTTTTGAGTCATTGATATTTTGCAGTTAGTTCTTGAATCATTGTTGTTACTCTTCCTTTCATCTTTATTATTATGCATGTTTTGAACGATTCTTGTTTCATGATGTTTAACATGATTTCTGCGTCTGAGTTGTGTTAGGGTTCTTGAGGATGGGATAGATTAGGTGGAGGATGTTAGTTTGCTAGAGTGTTTAAATTAGATTCGTTTTGTTTCCCTTCTGGACTAGAGTTTTATTAGCTAGTTCTTCTCTGATCAATTGGAACTGGGTCATAGACATTTCATACCCGAAAGGTATATGATGAAATGTCTGAACCAACTAGTGCTAGAGATTTACATGCTTAGCCCAAGAGATTGGTTGTCTAAGATGTTTATTGACATTAATGAGCTGTTTCTTTATGCCTGTTTACTGCATGTTTCATCAATGAGAATTGAGATTAGGAAGTGTTGTAAACTTGATAGTTTCTGCCAAGAGATTGGATTGACTAGTATTAGAAGTTCATTGTCTAGGGATTAGAATGTTTGCAGTTTGATAAACACTCGAAGTAGATTAGCATACTCCACCTACATCAATAACCTCATCCTCGGGATCTTCTATCCATTTGTGCTTTCTGTTTAATTCTCTTGTTATTTACTTGGTCTGCTTTGTTTTCTCGCCAATATCAATAATCGTTACGTTTTAGTTTATGCATGGTAGTATATGTTTTACAGCTTTACATTTATCGCATGTTTAACATGTTCGCTTAGGATCACTGAAAACCAAAAATCATTTATGCTTGCTTGACTTAATCATTTCTGATATATCTTGATTGCTAGTATCACACCTGATTGGATTGATACCTATTGTACTGCAATGACATGATAGTACTCTAGGGTAATTGATTAAAAATCCTAGTATCAGAAGTGTAGGGCATCGCCTTGGGGATATCATGGATTCGTAGGGGCCCAAAGTAGGATCGAGACGAGGTGTATTGCTTGCTATTTGGTTTACTGCTTATGGCTTCTAAGCCATAATGCTTATTGATCGTCATTGCTTGTGATTGGGGGTTGGGTTGGGTTATTATGTTAGACATCTCGGACTTACTGAGTAATCTAAGATTACTCAAGATTCTACCAATTTGTTTTGCAGGTAACCATTAGTGGGAAACCTTAGGGGAAGCAAAGGACGTTAGGCCAACCGGGGTAGATTTGCTTGCCTTTGTAATATGTAGTTTTGTGTATAATACATATGACTCTATTTTCCCGATATTAATAAAGCGGTGTTCTTATAAACTCCGTGTCTCCGATGATATTATTAGTCTTGTCCGAACTAACACAACTCGCGCTCGCGGTACGGGTTGCAAAGGCTTAGGCCGTGCTCGGGAGGGACGACTCCTGCTGTTGGACGGCTAGACTGAACAAATTCGTTTTGGGAACCCTGGTCGTCCGGCTGCGGGTGACTAACGTGACACTCTCGGCTCCTTCTTGGCCTAGAACGGGTCGGGGGTGTTACAAGAGTGGTATCAGAGCATGGTTTACTGTGCTCACGGGACGCACGTTTTTCAAACGTTTTATTGAGTAACTAGAGTCACTAAGGCAATTAGGGAACCGGTATGTCCTTTTGAAATTATATAGATGGATAGGATTTACCCTTGGATGTTGGATGTAGATGTCTTGCCCGAAAGTGGAGAGATGAATACTATGGGGTCGAAGCCATTCCTTCCCTATTAGTTATTCATCAAGAAGAAAAATTAACAAGACAAAAGGTGAATGTGAATCCAGAAGATAAACCTTAAGATTAGATTACCCTTACCATTATGTATCGTAACAGGTAAGTATGGGTTCTATCTTTCTCCTTTTTATTGTGTTTTGCGTGTTGATTGTTTGTTTTATTTCAAGTAAGTGTTGGTTTAGTTAGGTGTAGTATATTTGGGGAATGGCAATCCCAAATTTGTCGAGAGTTAGGATATAAGTCTTTGTGCAACCCCAAAGATTTATAATCCTTCGAGTGAGATATCTAGAATTTAGGAAACCATAGTTTTCTAGTAGAAACCACCCTTTACCTTCCGGTGGTGACTTGTGGTGTGTGGAAGTAAGGAATGCAGAGATGGGTAGGTTGTCAGGCAATAGTAACAAAAGGAAAAGTGAAGATTGATAAAAAGAGGAGTCCCTAGTATGGTTGTGATGCCAATAGCTATGAAGGAAGGAACCTTCACTGAAAAATGGAAAAGTTAATAGTAGTATGAAGGATTGAGTGGAAGAAGCGAGACCAGAGTATTCTGAAAGGATGAGTTTCAAGGCGAGGAGAGTATTCATTCTACTCAAAAAAGAAAACTCAGGAGAAGAGTTTATGGTTCGAAAGAAAAAAATCATGAGGATATAATCAAGTGTAAATGAGAGGTAAAGAGGAGTGGAAGGTGTGAACCAAAGGGAATGGTTGCACCATATTTTAGGAAGAGGATGAAGACAAGAATTGACCTGTACAACAAGCCAAAGGGGAGGAGAGTTGTACATAAAAAGAGGCTAATGAAGAAGTGTAATGATAAAGAATAGGTAAATAAGGAGATCAAGATGTTGGACTAAGAGTCAAGAAAAGAGGAAGAAGTGTTGAAGAGTCGAAAGAGGTTGCAAGAAAATAATGGAGTACTATGCTACTTATGAATAAGTTATAGTACCTACAACATGATTGTATGATGGAGAAGTGATAACAAAGATCTATCCGCAGTCAAAATAGGATCGACACAAAGACGAGAAAGAAGTATGAAGACTACCCGAGTAGTGCTTTACAAGAGGAGAGTATTCAGAGTGGTATCAAGATAGAGAAGAGTAAAGAGTTGAGAAAGAATGGTATTAATAATAGGTTTACGAACCTACGAAGAGAACACAAAGAGTATACCACAAAGAAGATGGTTCTTAGAAAAATTGTCTAGTACCACGTAAAGAGGTAGAAGTGGAAAATGTCTATTTGATAAGAAAGGATTTATCAAATACTCGAGACAACAACGACGAGAAAAATTAGAGAATAAGTAAGACAAAGACTTGTAGTGGAGATAAAGCAAAGTAAAGTATAAGTTGCAGTTTCAGAAACTCGAAGATAATTTTATTTTAAGGGGAGGAGAATGTATTATCCCTCACCTGGGCCTAATAATCAGATGGAATGGTCGAAGAATGGCTATCAAAGGAAAATGGATCAAGGCAAAGGAGAAATAATTTTTGGAGTTGAGCCAAAGTATTCTTAGACCAATACAAAGGTTTTAATCGAAGAAAAATCAAAGACTAACGAAGCAAATCCGATTTGGTACGACGATGAAAGTTTTCGGTCGATAATGCATCGATTTTGGACGAGATCGCAAACGCACAAGGTCTTCCGCCTTCGAAGCTGGTAAGTTGCTAGGGTAGCAGCTAAACCAACAGAAATGGATAAGAACGGAAGTAGATAAGGACAAACGGCCGGATAAGCTCAACCAATCTTATCCGCCATGTGTCACCACCCGGAGCCGGATTAGTGTCCGGATGTGTGTCGCGATGCCGTAATGCTTATCCACCACCTCGTGCTTCCACCACCGCCCTAGCCACACTATAAATACCCCCTCCCATTTCATTTTCTCTTCACACCCAAAAATGAATTAAAACCATTCCACGAGAGTGAGAGTCCGAGTGTGACCCAGCTAGTCCGTGGTAGTATCCGAGTAGGATCGCCGAGAGTCTAGAGTCCCTAGTAGCCAAGTCAAGGTAAGTTTCGAAGCTTGTGAGGTGGCACACGACTAGGATTATTTTTAAGTGTTTATGTAAGATAATTAATTCCTTATTTATTTACTTATTTATTTATATTTAGCATGAGGTTATGGATTTATACTTAAAATAATGCTAACATTATATTGGCATTATTTGTGGTAATTGTAAACGGGTGAATGTTCTTGATTGATGAATGTGTGATAGTATAACTTCGTGATAGATAACTGTTATGCTAGCATTTATGCGCATAACCGTTATACTATCGGATTGTTATATTATTTGGTTGGTAGTTATGCTTTAGTTAGATATCTAGCACTAGTCGGATCGTGCTATCCTCGTCGTTTATGGTATGTTAGGTAACGTGATCATATATGAGACTCGGGGCCGGGTCGCGATGGACCGAGTACCTGCATGACGATGTAGAGTAAAGGGATGACAGATCTTCTATAGACTTTATGTTTAGAAGTGTAGGGCATTGCCTTGGGGATATCATGGATTCGTAGGGGCCCAAAGTAGGATCGAGACGAGGTGTATTGCTTACTATTTGGTTTACTCCTTATGGCTTCTAACCCATAATGCTTATTGATCGTCATTGCTTGTGATTGGGGGTTGGGTTGGGTTATTATGTTAGAGATCCCGGACTTACTGAGTAATGTTAGAGTACTCAAGATTCTACCAATTTGTTTTGCAGGTAACCATTAGTGGGAAACCTTAGAGGAAGCAAAGGACGTTAGGCCAACCGGTGTAGATTTGCATGCCTTTGTAAGATGTAGTTTTGTGTATAATACATATGACTCTATTTTCCCGATATTAATAATGCGATGTTTTTATAAACCCCATGTCTCCCATGATATTATTAGTCTTGTCCGGACTAACACAACTCGAGCTCGCGGTACAGGTTGCAAAGCCTTAAGCCATGCTCGTGAGGGACGACTCCTACTGTTTGACGGCTGGGCTGAACGAATTCGTTTTGGGAACCTTGGTCGGCCGGCCGCGGGTGTCTAACGTGACGCTCTCGGCTCCTTCTTGGCCTAGAACGGGTCAGGGGTGTTACAAGTCCAACAGCAGGAGTCGTTCCTCACGATCACGTCCTAAGGCTTTGCAACGCGTACCGCGAGCGTGAGTTGTGTTAGTTCAGAGAAGACTAATAATGTCATGGGAGACACAGAGTTTATAACAACGTCGCTTTATTAATATCGGGAAAATAGTGTCATACGTATTATACACAAAACTACATCTTACAAAGGCAAGGAAATCTGCACCGGTTGGCATAACGTCCTTTGCTTCCCCTAAGGTTTCCCACTAATGGTTATACTTTGATTTTTGAACTGGTTCTTTTGTAATCTTCATTGACATCATCTCTTCCCTTGCAGCTGAAATCCCTTCTTCTACATTTACGGCTCTTTCCACAGCTTCATAGTAGCTTCGGAACTCTACCATATTGAGACGGCTTCGAATGGAGGGACGTAATCCACGAAGGAATTTACGTATCACCACTTGCTCATCTTCTTTACCGTAATTAGTGTACTTTAGGAGTCGGGCAAACTCGGCTTCATAATCTCGAACTTTTCTTCCTCCTTGTTTAAGTTGTAAGAATTGTGTCAGAAATCCATCCAAGTCGGTTCCACGACATAACGAGCTACCACATTCTTCCACCAGGTTAGAGCGTCATACTCTAAATAATGGGCTGTGATGTCCTTTCTACATCCTTCCGGGCATCGGGTTGCTTCAAAATTTCTTTTGAGGTCTTGCATCCATGTATCTACGTCATAAGGATTGGTGCTTCCTGGGAACTTTTATATGCCAATGTTCTTCATCATTATTACCATGTCAAGATACTTGGGTGGCGGTGGTGGTTCTGACTGCGCATTGATTACCATTTGCTAATGTTGCTTCATTTGATCCAACATCCCATACATTAAGTTTATCATCAGGTTCTCCTCCTGCATTCTTGGTGGTGGATTCCCTGGTGCGGGAACTTGTCTTTGAGGTTCATTCCTTGGTAGATTAACGTTTGGATTCATACCTCGGGGATTCTGATTCATCCGAGGCTCCTCTTGAGGAATTTCTTGGGGATTCTCATTCCCATCGGAAACAGACATGGGTCTCGGTGGTGAAACTCGTTCTGGTCTTGGTTATCGAGGTCTAGGCATATTAGCACACCTTTCGGCTATCGATCCTACTGATAGTGGCAAGTATATTGACTTGTTCTCTGCACCATTGCGAACATTTGTGCTACCATCACTAACATTGTTCTGGTATCCAAAGACCCAATTCCCAAATCCAGGTGGCAATTCCCACGACCGACCTCTGCTAAATCCTTGTCCAGACATATGCATGATCACAAAGGGTAAGTCCTAATCCCAACTACCTATAATAAGCATGGACGCGCCAGTTTATCCTAATGCCTTTTTGGACTCTTTTACTCGATAAAACAATTGAAAACTGGTTGGTTCCCATGAGCATCATTAACCATGCTCTGATACCAAACTTCTCCCTTGTCTTTGCTCTAGCTATCATTGTCTTTAACTATATTCTTTTTAACCTCACGATTTCCATCTCATGGGGTTAATCTTGTTGTCCTCTTTTTTTTCCTTTTCTTATTGTGTCTTCACTATACTTGACTCCAATATCTCACTCTCTTCTTCTAATTATCCTTTCCATTGGATAATTATTTTTACTCCTATTCTCTTTGTTTTCTCAACATTAATACTTGATCTTGCTCTTGTAACATTAAAACTTGATCTCGAGCTAGTGTCCTTCTAGTCCCTCCAATTAACTTCCACTTATCTTCCTTGGTAATATTAACTCCATCCTTTGAGTTAATATAAATTCTTCTTGGATCCTTCGATGACTCCATCTTCTCCACTCTATACTTGGTATTACCATTGCTCCATATGTGGAACCACTTTTCTCTCAAGCATGATTAGTGGTCCTCTCTAACAAATTTATTCCTTATTAACTGCTTCATTTGATCGTCATGACACTTCCTCTTGATCACCTCTCATTTACCCTTGGATGTTGGATGCAGATGTCTTGCCCAAAAGTAGAGAGATGAATACTATGGGGTCGAATCCATTCCTTCCATATTAGTTATTCATCAAGAAGAAAAATTGGCAAGACATAAGGTGAATCGAGAAGATAAACCTTTGGATTAGATTACCCTTACCCATTAGGTATCATAACAGGTAAGTATGGGTTTTATCTTTCTCCTTTTTATGGTGTTTTGCATGTTGATTGTTTGTTTTATTTCAAGTAAGTGTTGGTTTAGTTAGGCGTAGAATATTTGGGGAATGGTAACCCCAAATGTGTCGAGAGTTAGGATTTTAGTCTTTGTGACCCCAAAGATTTATAATCCTAAGAGTGAGATATCTAGAGTTTAGGAAACCATAGTTTTCTACTAGAAACCACCCTTTACCTTCCGGTGGTGACTTGTGGCATGTGGAAGTGAGGTATCAAGAGATAGGTACGCTATCAAGCAATAGTAACAGAAGGAAGAATGAAGATTGATAAAAAGAAGAGTCCCTAGTATGGTTGTGATACCAATAGCCATAAAAAGAAGTGAATTGGCGTATTCAAGTAAAGGTTTTGCATCTCTGGAAGCAGTATTCCACCAAAGTTGGTGAAACAATGGAGATGTTTTTGGTCGACATTTCTGTAAGTTACAGTATGCAAAATTGGGATTGTTTTCATTTTAATTTACTTAGTTTGATATTGAAGTTTCTTTCCGTTTAACTTTCACATGGTCATAAGATTGCAGCTAACATCAAAAAGGAGCATATCAAAAAGTTTGAAAATTTTTTGATCCCAAATTCTTGGATCATTATTTCTATTTTTGGTTTAACTACTTTTTATGGTGCATTTAAAATATCGGACATAAAGTTTAAGATTGGTTTCATGTCGAAAACAATTATCACCGCTTCTGAAAACATTTCCGACGACATGTTTCTTCAATTGGCCAGTTACGGTGATGTTCTTGCTGGGAAACAAAACAAGAGTTTGTTATTTGGTTAGAATTTTTTTAGTATTTTAAAACTGAATGAAATGTTTAATTTCTTCTATAACTAATTTGATTTGTTGCAGAATTTATGGGCCAAGTCGATGATTGTGGTGAGATTCAAGATATCCTTACTTCTACTAAGCCTACCAAGAAGATCGACTTTCATGTGAGAAACAAGGAGTAAGCTTACAAATTTTAAAGTAACAATTTTCAATTAGGAATAAAATACTTGGTAACGCATATTTGTAATTGATTACTATTATTAATCATTCGCAATTGTAGGGTACTCGGGTGTTATGTACACTGTGGGAAAAATTTGCTAAATCACTCAGTCAAGCATATCAAGAAGCGACGGATGGTGTTGTAATTTGTTTCATACGATTTGGAAAAGTCAATGTTTTCATCAGTAACATAAAAAATTATGTTACATAATCTTATACATCAAAATATATCCTGCATACAGACTAAAAGAGCATTCCTAGTTACAATCATATATATCTAAAATGACTAATTCAGATGTTTGGAGTGTTTCTAATTCTTATAACACACAATTGCTTACTAATATGGTCATACCAATGATTGAAGACATTAAGAAAAGGTATGTACTCGGATTTGATTGAGATTAGTAATTATCTACGTTAGAAATCACTTATTATTAATACCATTTATGTTTAATTTAATGTAAACAGCCTTACCATTGATGGTTCGGAATTGACTGTCGTGGGTAACTTACACACTACTGTCTTTTTTGGTCGTACTAAAAAAGAAGACATCGATGAGTTTCCCGTCATGACTATTGAGGAACTGCTTCAAGCAACTGAGGTTTGTTTAAATTTTCGTTTAACAATTACTAATATGTTTTATCTAACATATATATACATCTCACATTTCCATTTACACGATTGTTGGTAGGATCGGTTCGCACTCTTTGTACGGTTAAAGAAAATGATACCGACTATTCTTGGTTCTATTATGCATGTAAAAAATGCAACAAAAAAACTACCAAGGAGGATGTCATTAAGCTGAAAGATGTTAAGGCAAAACCTATACCAAGATTTTGGTGTGAGGTCTGTAAAGATTACGCTAAAGGCGTCTCTCCAAAGTGAGATAATTCCTGATCAAGTTGATTGAATTTATTTTCTATTCATCTTTTTAACCATTATCAAATTTTTAGGTTTTGGATTCACCTTAATGTCATTGACCATACTGGTGAGACTAGAATTATGATGTTTGACAGTTTTGCTGAGGATATCGTTGGGACGGCTGCTACTGAAATCATACCTAAAGGATCATTTGATCTGGTATATTATATAATAACATCTATACGATTAAATAAAAAGTTTACTATCTTCAATCATTACTAACTCAATGCTTATAAAGTTTGAAGATCCCACAGATTTGCCAGATCTGATCAAAGCTTTAGTTGGGAAATCTTTTGTTTTCCTCCTTTGCATCGAGCCCAAACATATTCATGGAAAATGTGACATTTATAGGGTTGCACAAGTTGCTGAGGGGAAAACAAGATCTGTCCCTGAAATATCCTTATCAGATACATATTTTGATCAATCATCAATTTACTCGGCTGACCAGGTTAGTAGTAGTCTAAAAAAGTCAATTAAAACTATAGTAATGTCAAAGCATTATGCTATATACATTTTGTTTATTTTCGCATATCATCTCTTACATATATTCTATTTTTAGGGTTCTCTCATGATAAGCGATGGTGTAGAGACGTCTGAAGTAGGTATCTCAACTTCCTCAACTCCATCATCAAAAAAAGATTCGACTAGCATGAAAGAAGGAGATGTCCAGTCATCAACATCCAAAAGGCAATGTTCGAAGATGGGTGTACTAGATGATGTCAAGGTTGCTACAAAGGATGATAAGGAAAAACATAAACTTGACTAATTTACTTTTTCAGTTTTACAAACATTAGGTTTTGTTTTTAATTTTTCCTTCCAGAACTATTTTCTTGGTTGTTTTTATTTATTTATTTGCTATTATCTTTTGCTTGTATATATTTTTATCGGTTTTAATATTTCAAAATTAGTTTAAAGTATTGGTTTTAATGAAAATTAAACCAAAAACGAAGGCCCAACATTAGCCCAAATTCATAAACGATTAGCTTATACAATGATTACTTCCGATCAGTTCAAATAACATACAAACGAAAAAACCAAGTTCCAATAAACTTTGCATAGGAAAAATAAAATAACTCATGATTATCATCACTCTATCCTATGCATAGATTAGTTTTCAGTTTGAATACATCTTTTAACCCATGACAATTAACAAAAATCAATAGGAAAATACTTGATAATTGTAGGTTGAGTTAAATTTTTGTTTCTTTGTAAATCCTCATTAATGAATACATCATTTTATTATATACTAGCAGTTGACCCGCGCCGCGCGCGGGAGGTTTATATTTTCTTTTTGTTAATTGTGATATTTTATTTTATTTTTAATTGATTTTCAAAACATATTATAATTATTTTCTCTTTAATTATTATTTTTCATTCTCAAATTTGGATTAAAAGCATTTGATTCAGTTTATGAAATATCATTTTTCGATCATGTTATAAACTAATATTTCACTTTCAATTTTATTTTATTTTCTCTTTAAAATTTTTATATACAATTACATAAATATTTTTTTATTCTTCCATAAAATTTAAAATTTACTTCCAATCTAAAACTCAGTAACACATATAAAATTTTAAACTATGATCAATTTAAAATGAAACTTGAGTTATATTATTACCGCTAATAAAAAATATTCAATTATTGTTTTTTTTTATTTTAACATTTCATTTATTTTACATAATTTATTTTTATTTATATAAACTTTCTATTAATTGCCGACAAAAAAAAACTTTCTATTAATTAAATAAGTAACATAAATATGCATTAAATGAATGTTTTCAATTTATTTTAATGTAAAAAAAAAATGTAGCTTAGGTAGATGCTAAGGTGGCATCATGAGAAGAGAGAAAAGCTAACTTTATATATATAGATTACTATTATACTTACCAAATATTTATAGGTTTTGACATTCACTTTCATGCAGACCCATATATATATTTATGAGACAGCTCATAGATCATTGAAAGAATCAAACTATTCTTTACCAACCTTACATATGTTTACCAAATAGTCAACATTTATACCGAAGATAAAGTCTATGATGTGATTGATATGGAAACCAGAAATAATGAATATCTTTTGTATTGATCTCAATTGACTCTAAAATATTAAAATATTGCGAAAACACATTATTCTTTTCCTATTAACCAGCGGAACGATACATATCAAAAGTCGCATATATTCACTATATTAAAAACCTTTTTCGACTTCCATTAACATAACCTCAAAGAAGACGAAACTATTCAACCCTAACTCCATCCTTAAAAATAATCTTTCCAAAACTTAATCATCTCTACCATGAAGGTCGATGCAGTAGCTGATTTAACCCCACAAGGTAGTGGTGCCATTATAAGGCTCAAGGTTTTAAATACTTGGCTTTCTCGTGATTTCTTTAGCAAGAGGGTTATGGTACTCGCTGATATAAAGGTAATTCATTTCTTAAAATTGGCGTTAAAATTAGTTTATTAGTTAGATATTGGTGGATTAGTTTAGGTTAAGAAAAAGGAACAGTTTTTGTAGGGTGATGGAATAGAGTTAACAATTCCTCCCGGCTTGAAGAATCCGGAAGTACCACGACAAGTCTATGATGGTGAGTGATATTTTTTAAGGGACTTCAAAGTCATCCCGGCTATTCGTAAAAAGAGTAATACAAATCATCCGTACCAGATTAAGCTAACCGAGAAGAGTGATATGATGGAGATTAGTCCTGATTCATTGAAGAAATTTTACCGGTTTGAAGATTTCTACCATGTTGCTAGAGAGTTGCTTCCATCTAACAACTCTTATGGTTGGTGCTTTTTGCTTTTATTTAGTTCTACAGAACAAAAAGGTAATCTTACAACTATATTATCCATTGAATAGATTGCACTTAGTCATAAGTTTTGGTTTTGTATGGATGTTAGATTTCTATAGCTGCATTGTTGATGTTGGTCAAGTGAAAGAAGAGGATTTTACTGACAGTAAAGATGGGATGACTACTAAGATCAATGGTTTAGTTATCAAATTGATCAATGGGAGGTAATCTTTGTAGTAACTTATTTAACGACAGGATTACTAATTCATTGATGATGAGAAGTCTTAGTTAACATGTTACATCTTTGCAGGAATAAACAACTTCTATGCCATATAACCTGTGGTGCTGTTCAATACTTCAATAACCTGTGGCAAAAAGGTGGTTTCCATCTGACATACAAAACGGATCATGTGTTTTGCATCTTTCGTTTCTGGCGGGTGTCTAAGTATGAAGGTAAGTTTACTAAATTTGTATTACTGCAGTTCTTAAGGTTTCTAACTGACTACAGTTTGTAATAAACGAAAATGAACATTGTAGGAGTCCCTTGCATTACCAATGATACACATATTGGTAGTGGAGCAACTAGGATTTAACTTAATCCTCAAGAAGAAGGTCTCCAAAGTCATCGTACCATGTAAGTTCACTTATGTGTCTTTTCGTGTTTTTATGTTTATGATAATATTTTTTCTAATAATCTGACTTTCAATTCACATTTCCGAGTTCGCTGCTCGGCATTATTTTAGAAATCAAGCATGAAAATGAAGCCAAGGAACGAAGAATGAAGATCCAAAGTCGTCCTTCTATGTTTTGTAATTTTTTTTTTTGGTTTGCTAACTGATAAATAGTTGTCAAATATTTTGGAAAACAAGTTTAATTAAATGACTAATTATATAAGCTTTTAATTTTCAGTAATGTACTTCCAATTTATTGTATAAACACATCGTATATGTTTAACAAAATTGTCGTAACATTCTTAAAAGAAATGAACAAATATTTATAAGAATTCTTAAGTCATTCCGTTTTGGTAAATTTGAACTTCATTTTTCTTATATAGAGACTTGAATTAATGTTGCATCAGTAAATTTAAAACCTTGGAATTCCATTAATCATGTGAATCTTAATAAAATAATGGGCCTCTTAAAAACCTAAAAATGAAGTTTTGGCCCTTTAAGAATTTGATGGCACTTTATATTACCCCCTTCGATTCAAGTCTTAACACATAAGGCCTAGCAACATTTTTTAAAAAACCAAAATAGGCTACTTATATATTATTCAGTAGTATATTCTAATTGGGCATACAATATGACAATTAATACTATATACTGAATCAGTTTACAAGGTTATAACGCGAATAAGGTTAAAATAAGACCCCATACCCTCAGTGACCATTTAGAAAACCTAAAATGTTAGAATTGTCCATGACATTAGTCATTTGAAGATTAACAAACTTATGTGCCATTAAGTGTTCAAAAGGAAAAGGCCTATCAACAATTTTTATAAATTTTGAATGGGCTACATATATATTAATCATGTGTATATTCTAATTGAGCATCCTTTTTCTATATTAACCATCAACACTTAATTACGAGAATCGATACGATAATTACTGTATCGATAAACGTAATTGCCGTTTTCCAAATATGAAATGATTTACCTCTACACTTTTTAGTTTTGTCTAATTCAATTAACAAAGAATAAAATAAAAATAAATGATCTTCTTTTATGTACTTCCATTAACACCACTTTCCTGAAACGAAATTGATCTTAGGGTCAATATAATCTTCAATATTTTTACCTTCAGAAAGTAACTACAGTAGAACCATGCCAAGAGTTTATGTCTCCGATCTAACTCCAAAAAGGAAAGATTGGGGGATAAAAGTCAAGGTTTTGAGTACTTGGATAACTTCTGATGAGATGAAAAAGAGGGTACTTATTCTGCCTGACGAGAAGGTATATATTGTTAAATCTTTTATCTACAAATACATCTTTTTAATTTAGTTTTATCAAATTAGGTTCTATTATTTACTGGAATTTTCGATATAGGGGGTAGAATCGAAATGACTATACCTTCTGATCTGAAGAACCCTATGATCATTAGAGACATATGTGATGGAGATGGTTAGACATATGGGATTTCAGATTAATAACTCCTCTGTTGAGACAGAGAAACACCAACCATCGTTATCAAATCAAGACCATAACCAAAACGCAAATGTGGTGGGAACTATCACATGAAGATAAGCTTTACTTAAGGTTTGAAGATTTCACCCATGTTGTTAAAGAGTTGCTACCGTCAAACAACTCATACGGTATGTTTTTGTGACCAATATGTTTTGTTTCAGATTCTGCATAGAACATAATGTCATATATAACAGAGCAAAATGATTAGTTTATTTATCCCCTTTTATAGATTTCTATGGCTGTATAGTTCACATCGGTGAACTAAATCATCGAGATTTTGTGTTCAATGTCTATGGACAAACTTCTAATGTCACTGGTGTTGGTGTAGGAATTAGCACCAACGACATACCGGCCTAAGCCAAGACGGAATCGAATTAAACCAATAAATCGGGGAATCCCGGTATATTGTCTAATTAATGCAAAGGGTGCTTCATTCCTAAAATGGAATGTACGACCTCGGATCATTAGGGTTTCGAAAACCCTAATCGAATATTTATGACAATATCTTCTGAAAATCTAAGGAAAATGAGCATTTATTGTAACCCTAAATCTCTTGTATAAATAGAGAAGATGTCTCTATTCTAGGGCATCGATCATTTAATAACAAAAACCCTAGTTCTTCACTTGTTCTTGAGCAAACCCTAAATCGTTCATTTCTAGGTCGAATCAATCCTTCCAAATCCGTTTTAATCGAGTTCTTGAGAGATTGTTCAAATTGAATTTATTCTCCTTTTTTTAATAAATTCATTGTGTGAACCCTTGGTTCAACAATTGGCGCTAGAAGGAGGGGGGGAATTTTTTCCTTTTAGAAAGCATTTTCAAAAGTAACACTTCTCTCAACTCGGTTAACGAAGCAATCCACCTTGAGATGTCTCAGCAGCTCAGCCCTGTTGACTCACGTCCAAACGAGGAGCCCGACGAGGAGCCCCGTACTAACGACTCGACCTTCAACGAGAGGCTCGAAGAAGAAGTCCGTTAAATGGATCTCCCGGTGCCAACCGAAACCACCGAGCATCCTCAAACTGGCGAGGTGGAAGGCGACACGATTGCCCCTCGAAGGTCCGAAGGTCAGCCCACGGACGAGCCACAACTCGCTCAGGTCGCTCCAGCATGCCCACCTGTTCAGCAAACCGTATCCATGGACGACCTGCGCATAGTATACGGAAGCATGACGAAAGATATCTACGACCGAATCGCGGCAGCCGACCACCGGATGAATACAATCATTCGCAATCGCACGCCGGAATCTAACGCGCAAGATGTAAGTCTCGACGTCCCCGCCCCCAGTCGGGTCGGAGGATGCACGGTACGTCCCCCAGTACCAGTTGGCCGCTCGTGCGTAAGACCTTCGCCAACTGGGACTCGACCCCGAGCATTGGTAACAGCATCCAGCCAACCTGCGGATCCGCCTAGTTCCGGGCGTAACCTGGATCTGGAAGATCTGTACGCAAGGATAGCCGACATAAACTCTCATGTCCATCGAGTCTCCAGCTCAGCCCCTGAAATCGACCGTATGTTCGAAGAGACACAGCGAACTCCCTTCACGAGCCGCATCACTCAAGCCCGAATTCCGCATATCAAATTCAGGCTGCCGACGTACGACGGGGACAAGGATCCACGCACCTTTATGACGGCGTTCATGGCCGCAGTCACAAAAGCACACTTCTCCGACGAAGAGAAAGATACAGGACATTGCCAGCTATTCGTTGAAAGTCTGACGGGCAATGCCCTTACCTGGTTTTCTCGGCTTAGCCCGAATTCGATCGATAATTTCGCCCAGCTATCGACCTCGTTCCTCCGACACTAGCGGCATTTCATACAACCCGGAGCGTCCAGCATCGATCTCTGGGACACAACTCAGGAAGCCGGCGAAACTCTGCAGCAGTACTTGGTGCGATTCAAAAATTTGCTGGCCAAAGTATCAGTTCCAAAGGATGCCGCTTTGGCCGCATTTCGCAAGGGGCTCATTCCAGGATCGTCCCTACGAAAGGACTTGGCCATCCGTGAGCCGAAAGATCTCGACGACGCACTACGCAGTTTTTGAAGAAGAAGATGCCAAACTAGCGGCGAAGTCTGGAGCAAACCGTCCTGCACCCCGAGACCGAAAACGTGAAGACTACCGGGAACCACGTAAGCACTATGAGGGAAAGGACGCCTCGCGCGGTGCAATTAGCGCGATCTCAGAAGAAGCCAGTAACCAAAAAACGTCGTCCAAAGAAGCGTACTGCACTTTCCATAAGTTCGCCGGACATTCAACCGAAGAGTGCAAGCATCTCTCTAATTACCTCCTCGATAAATACAAGTCCAGCGAAATAGAAGCGGTATTCCAACCCAAAGAATACAGAGGACAACGACCTGACAGAAGGCGCGGACGTGGTCGAGGCCGAGGCCAGGCGACGCGACAATACCGAGAGGACGGCCCCGATCGGCGAGACCGGTCTGATGAGAGGCGAAGTCCCGAACGGCATAACGATGAAGAGGGAGAACTGCCGGGACGGATAACCATGATACTGGGAACGCCTGAGGACTGCAAAGACTCGGTCCGGGCCCTCAAAAAAAGAGCTAGACAGGTGTGCAGCTTGCATGTCGCACCGGAGGACGAAGTGCCGGCTGGCGAACTTATCACATTCACTTCCGACGATGACAAGGGAATACAACACCCCCATAATGACTCCATAGTCGTGGAAGTAACCATGGGTAATTACGATGTGGAACGCGTTTTAGTCGATACCGGCAGTACCGTCAACGTGCTATTCTTAGGCACCCTAGCCAAGATGGGGATCTCAGAATCCGAAATAAAACCGAAAGCTCGAACGCTAACCGGTTACGATGGTACGACCGGTCTCGCAATGGGGGATATCAAAATCGAAATGAAGGTCGGAGGAGTGCAAAGAAGCTCAAGTTCACGGTAGTTGACGCCCCACTAATCTATAATGCGATACTCGGCTCCCCTTGGATTTATGCCATGAGAGTCATTCCTTCTATTTATCATCTGTGCGTGAATTTTCCTACGGCAACCGGAATCTATATCTTGTATGGCGACAAGAAAATGTCACGGAACTGCTGCATTATCGAAAAGAAGCAGAGAAGGGACGACCTCGCATAGCAATTACAGAGCGGAGAATGCAGCGACGTTCTCCAAAAACCGGCGCGCGCATCCCTCCAATCTGCGAGTTGCCAGGTTATCCAGGTCAATATCGACGAATGCGATCCCTCCCGAACAGTGGGCGTTGGAGCCATGCTAGACGACCCGATCAAGCATAAGCTGGTAACTTTCCTGAAGACGAGATCGTACACGTTCGCATGGTCAACTAAGGACATGATCGGAGTAGATCCCGAAGTAACTTGTGGACCCCACTTTCAAACCAGTTCGCCAGAAAAGGCGCAGACTGGGCAACGAACGAGCCCAATCAGTTCAAGACGAGATACAACGACTGTTAAAGGCGGACTTTATCATGGAGGTATAATACCCGGAGTGGCTGGCGAACCCGGTTGTCGTCAAAAAGAAAAACGGCAAATGGAGAACGTGTGTAGATTTTACCGACCTGAACAAAGCCTGTCCCAAAGACTCTTTCCCGCTCCCACACATAGATCGCCTGGTAGAAGCAAGTTCGGGGAATCAATTGTTATCATTTATGAACGCCTTCTCAGGTTATAACCAGATTATGATGCACGTTGCTGACCGCGAGAAAACGTCCTTCATTACGGATAGGGGAACATATTGCTACAAAGTCATGCCTTTCGGTTTAAAAAATGCGGGAGCAACCTATCAACGCCTCGTAAACCGAATGTTCGCCGATCTCCAGGGACGGACAATGGAAGTGTATATTGACGACGTGTTGGTGAAGTCGTTAACGGCAAAAGACCACGTCCATCATCTCACGGAATGCTTAGATCTTCTCGAAAAATACCGGATGAAGCTAAACCCAACTAAGTGCACATTTGGAGTGACATCCGGGGAGTTTCTGGGGTACATCGTGACCGAACGCGGGATCGAGGCCAACCCAAAGCAGATAACGGCGGTTTTGGAGCTCCCTTCCCCAACTAACAAACGCGAGGTTAAACGTTTGACAGGTCGGATTGCAGCTCTCAATCGCTTCATCGCAAGGTCGACCGACAGATGCCTTCCCTTCTATCAACTATTCCGAGTAAATCGAGATTTTCATTGGGACGAGCGATGTGAAGCGGCTTTTCAAGAGTTGAAGACGTATTTAACCAGCCACCCCATCCTAGTAAAACCCGAGAACGGCGAGGTCTTATACCTTTACGTTTCGGTCTCTAGCACGGCAGTAAGCAGCGTCTTAGTCCGAGACGATCGCGGTGATCAGAGGCCTGTTCTCTACGTCAGCAAATCTTTGAACGATGCCGAAACACGCTACCCAACATTAGAGAAGTTCGCTTTGGCCGTCATCGTCGCCACCCGGAAGTTGCGTCCGTATTTCCAATCACACGCGATCGTCATCTATACCGATCAACCACTTCGGACAGTGCTGCACAGCCCCATGCAATAAGGAAGAATGGCTAAATGGGCCATCGAACTAAGCGAATACGATATTGAGTACCGCTCTCGCCCCAGTCTGAAATCGCTGGTTTTAGCGGACTTTATCGTCGTGCTCGCCCCAGAAATCGTGGAGGACGCATCAAAAATCGAAAGCTGGACCCTCTATGTCGACGGATCTTCTTGCAACCAAGGATCCGGAGTAAGAATCCTCTTGCGATCACCAACAGGCGAGGTTCTGGAACAATCGTTGAAACTCGGTTTCAAAGCATCCAATAACGAGGCCGAGTACGAAGCTCTACTCGCGGGAATACGACTTGCTAGGGGCATCGGAATAAAACATATCCAGGTATTTTGCTATTCACAACTGGTCGTAAGCCAATTCAGCGGAGAATTCGACACCAAGAACGAGCGGATGAGTTCTTATCTGGCGTTAGTCCGATCCGCCTCGGCCAAATTTGATAGCTTTTCCCTCACAAAAATTCCACGTTGCGACAACACTTCGGCCGACGCCCTCGCCGCCTTAGCTTCGAATGCGAATCCGGACCTCCGCCGATCCATCCCCATCGAAAGTATCGATCTACCGAGTATCGCTCAACCTCATGAGATCAACCTCATCATGAACGACCTGATCCAAATGGAGATCGACCCAGTTGAGAACGAGCCTCACGACGAGGAAGCCCCCCCGGTCGATTGGCGGGAAGATATCAAACTCTACATACAAAGCAGTCAGGTCCCTGAAAACCGGTGGCAAGCTCGACGGTTAAAAGCCCGATGCGCCAATTACATTCTGGCCGATGGAGAACTTCTCCGGAGAAGTTCCAATGGAACTTTCCTTACTTGCGTCGATCGAGACGAAAGCGAAAGAATTATGGGCGCGGTCCACGAAGGAGACGGCGGGAACCATTCAGGAGGACGCGCGTTGGCCTTAAAAATAAAGAAAGACTTCGAGGCATTTGCCCAAAAGTGCGAAGCTTATCAAAGGCACGCCACCTTAAAACACGTACCTCCCGAATCGCTCTCTCCCGTGACAGCACCCTACCCTTTCATGCGATGGGCCATGGACATCACCGGACCGTTTCCTCCTTGCCGCACTAAAAGATTTTTGCTGGTGCTCACCGACTTTTTCACCAAATGGGTGGAGGCGGAATCATTCAATCAGGTCAAGTCGGGCGACGTAACCGGATTCATCTGGAAGTACATTATCTGCCGACACGGTATCCCCTATGAGATCGTCACAGATAACGGATCCCAATTCACTTCCTACCTAACCAAGCGTTTCTTCAGAAAATGGCACATCAAACTCAGTACGTCAACCCCGCGATACCCTAAAGGAAACGGCCAGGCCGAGGATACCAACAAAACTATCCTCGACGGCATCAAGAAAAGGTTAGGTCGGAAAAAGGGACTATGGGCCGACGAACTCGACGGAGTATTATGGTCGCATCGCACAACTCCGCGACGCGCAACCGGATTTTCGCCGTTCGCCTTGGCTTACGGTGTTGAGGCAATGGCGCCTTCGGAGGTCGGAATACCGACGCTCCTGCGAACAATGATGATCGCGGACCCGGAGTTAAACGAAGCTCGGCTCCACGATCACCTCGATTGGAGTGAGGAATTACGAGATCAAGATTTTGCTGGTGCTCACCGACTTTTTCACCAAATGGGTAGAAGCGGAATCGTTCAGTCAGGTCAAGTCGGGCGACGTAACCGGATTCATCTGGAAGTACATTATCTGCCGACACGGTATTCCCTATTAGATCATCACAGATAACGGATCCCAATTCACTTCCTACCTAACCAAGCGGTTCTTCAGAAAATGGCACATCAAACTCAGTACCTCAACCCCGCGATACCCTTAAGGAAACGGCCAGGCTGAGGCTACCAACAAAACTATCCTCGATGGCATCAAGAAAAGGTTAGGTCGGAAAAAGGGACTTTGGGCCGACGAACTCGACGGAGTATTATGGTCGCATCGCACAACTCCTCGACGCGCAACCGGATTCTCGCCGTTCGCCTTAGCTTACGGTGTTGAAGCAATGGCGCCTTCGGAGGTCGGAATACCGACGCTCCGGCGAACAATGATGATCGCGGACCCGGAGTTAAACGACACTCGGCTCCACGATCACCTCGATTGGAGTGAGGAACTACGAGATCAAGCAATGATCCGTATACAAAACTACCAGAACTCGGCAGCAAAGTATTACAACAAGACCGTCCGGGAACGCCGTTTTAATGAGGGCGACCTGGTTCTGCGAGAAGTTTTCGAAAACACCAAAGAGCTCAACGCCGGAAAGCTCGGAGCAAAATGGGAGGGCCCCTATATCGTCGCACGGCGAGTTCATCCAGGCGTCTATGAACTATCGACCATGGAAGGACAGCGAGTGCAACACTTCTGTAACGCGGCCCACCTCAAAAGGTTCTACTATTAGGTCGGGAATCCGACCACAAAGGCAGATGGATGCCTCACTCGGGAATCCGAGTCTTTCATTTGATGTACTGTGAACTACGATTGGCTTGATACTCGAAAGAGGTACGTAGGCAACCATGATACATGGTGCAGCTAACAAAAAAAAATATATAAAGTAATAATGAACGCGCGATTGTCGTTAACGATCCCGTTTTATTTGATAAAGTTTGTTACAAGGAGAGTACACTCTTAGGCAAATACACTCTTGGGCAAATACACTCTCGAGCCAAAACAATAAAAAAAAAAAACAAAGGGAGAAGAAGAAGCTCATAATGGCCACTAGCCAAAGCGACCGACTTAGCCCCCCAAACCGACGAATTCGGGAAACAGGTCGGTGTCGCCGTCGTCCAACTGCGGAAGAGGATACTCCTTCTCCTCTTCCGCCCAGAAGGAACTTGCCTGCCTCGCCAGTTTGATGATCTTTCTTCTGATCGGCACCCCCTCGGAAACCATCAGCAGAAGGAAACTCTCAACACCTTCCGCACGAACCCTTTGATTAGTGACTTCGGCCGCACTATTGAACGCGACAATATAGTCGCACAACCGAGCAATACGAGCGCGATATCCCTCTAGTTCTTCGCTACGCGTCCGGCTCGCAACGAGAGGCCCATCAAACGAATCAAGGTCCCCTTCTCGAAGCCGCGAGACTTTGATACGTTCAAGAGAGGATTGTAGGTAGTAGAACTGACCCGATGACAGCGCACGTTCTCGAAGGGTATCGTCGAGGCCACGCTCCAAAACGGATTTCTCTATGAACTCCTCAACCCCGAGATATCGTTCGAGGTCGGCCTTCGGATTTTGACGCTCCCAAAGTAACCGGATGTGCATGCTTAGCCTGCAAATTCGGGCCTTGTAAACCTCCGCATTGGTCTCATCTTCATTAAGTTGTTCTACCGGACGGCGACCTCCGCGGAGAAAGGGATCGTTAGCAGTCCCTCTAAAAGATCCGGCCATTGAGGGAATCGCTGAGTGATAATAAAATAGATACCAAAAGCAGGATATTTATAGCCAGAAACCGCATTGAATGCCAGCTATTTCCCAACCACCCTCATCCGAATGACCATACACTGAAGAGGCACGCATCACCATGTCAATTGGGACCAAGCGATCGCGAATCTCGAGATGGCTCAGAGTGACGACCCGTCAAATCACTCTTTCGCAGTTTCCCAAAAAAAAAAAAAAAAATAAATATAATAATATAAATAGATATATATATATAATAAT
>NW_006238919.1:4719602-4739377 GCF_000375325.1 Capsella rubella | reverse complement strand
TGGGACAGTCAGCCGACCCAGAGAAGTCAATCTTTCGCAGCCCATATCCGAACCGGCACCAAAGGAGGTAAGCCGAGTCCAAAGATATATCTCGCCCTCCGACAAAGTACACTCTAATCGAGAAAAGAAATTCCTCACTTCGAAGCCCAGAGATATCTCCAAATATATTTAACTATGGCCAATCGTGAACTTGTAAGCCGGGAGACGTCCCGCCGAGTCATGAAATCCCCATTTAAATTAAAACGCCTGGAAACACGGCTAGTATTATTTGAAATCGGATGCAACGGTTCAATAGTGTTGCGACAGAATAAGATTACATCGGCATAAAATCAAAAAAATAAATCGCCTAATCCACGATCAACGGACCCTTCGCCCCAGTTGCGGCGACCTGACGCGTGTCATGCAGAAGGCGACTCGGCATTGGCCAAAGCAGCTGCATTCCAGTTCGCTCCCAATCGGTTGGATCCGTCTCCAACGCCCGAGCCTTCTGCTCCGCCTCGTCGAGCCTGAGAATCGCTTTCCTTCTCTTCGATTTTAGACTCGCGACTTCTTCTTCCAGCTCGTCCAAACGGAGGTCGATCCTTCTTTTCTTCAGACGAAAGAATTGCAAATCCCTGCACTGTTCTTGATAGAGGCCTCCGACCTACAAAAACAAAAGACAGTTGTTTAAATCCCCCGCAAATAGGATGCCAACATCCGCATAAACGGAACGGTACCGATACCTTCTTAACAAACGCCTCGGCCTCGTCTGATTCGGCTTTACTGGCCAACGTGCCTATGAGAAATGCCTTTACACCCGACGGTGTAAATTCGAGGCATCGCGGGATCCCCAGGATGGGCGGTGCATTCCGGTTAGCTTCAACATCCCGCATACATTGCTCGCAGTAGGCGTAAAGGCTCGTCGGCATCGGAGCTATGCGCCCGAATCCAAAGGGAATCCAGTTTCTCGGGTGAGATTCTAGCAGTTTCAACTTATGATCGAAGGCCGATCTAATCTCATCAACAATGAGAAATTGTTTAAAGTACTGCGTATGTTTATCATACACAGCCTGGAAGAACTCCTCTAACCGGAGTTTCTCTTGTCGAGTAACTCGCGACATCAAAGTCCTAGGAACCCTTAACGTCGGGAACAAGGGCATCCCACGATCAAGAGCTTCTTTCTCAGTGAAAGTTGGCATATCAACACCGGCGGACGGAGATTATCCATCGATTTTAGTCGAACCAGATTTCTCCATGACACCAGTTGGAGGAAAAAGAGGACGCAAGTTTAATCTAAGGATATCTTGAAAAACCATTGGCCGGGCAGCCTATTTATACCTATCACCCCCGCCTTTTACTGGAGCAAAACTGGCAGTCGGGGCAAGACTATATAGGAAAATCACCAATTTCAAGCTAAAAAAGAAGCATATTTCCACTTTTACGAATAAGGGAAATACAAAAAAAAAATTAATACTTCCGCTTTTTGGAAGAAGTAGGAGCAAGCTGCCGAAGAAGTGAAATTCAAAAGAGAAAATATATTACAAAAGGGCCGGCGGCCCATCCAAGTTCAAGAGTCAAACAAAAAAAAAAGAAGAGCATTAGACGACTTCAACGTCATCTTAAGGATTGCCCGGGTCTGAAGGAGGGTCATCATTGGTGTCAGGAGCTCGAAGGTCGGCCTGGAAGGCTGCCGCATTCGATCCATGTGGCTCTCGGATAGATCTGGGAGCGGGATCCTCAGGCCGAAGAAGACCGTAGCCGAGCTGGTCCGGAGACATGTTCAGGTCGGCAGAGTCGAGGACGATATAGTCAAGCGCGTCTGCAACCTCATTGCACTCGACTTTCTTCGCCTTGATCTTGGCGATTTCCTCCTCGGGGATCTGAGCATGGCACTCTTTGACAAGCCTGTCAATCGTAGCCTCGACCCCAAGATCCTGGTTCAGCAGGTCTTCCTTCGGACGAACAGTGACCTCTTGCTCGGCCAGGAACGCCTTCACCCGATCTAGGCGATCTTGGGCCTTCTTCCTCGTGCGCTCAACCACAGACTGCCGATCTAGGCGAAGTCGCCAGCATTCGGATTCGCAGAATTGCTGAAGGAGCTGAAGGTCGCCATCGGCTTTCGCCTTCTCCGCAGCAAGGGTCGCATTCTCGGCCCGAAGGCCGGCAATTGTATCCTCTAAGGAAGCGACGACTCCCTCTTAAACCTTGGCCTGTTCCTCCAAGCCTCCCACTTGCTTCCGCAGCATGGCCACTTTGTCCTCAGCCTCTTTGGCGCATTTCTCCATCATCAAGAAGGCGTGATTCGCCGTAGAGCGCGACTTCACCCTCTTTTTGTATTTGAAGAAGAGAGCGTTGCCATAGGCGATCGACTAGAAAAAAGACAAAAACGGTGTTAGAATATGCACAAAATATAAAGGACAGATATAAAGGAGCGATAGACAAACCTGCAACGCGGATCGAGTATAATTCAGATAATCCTCCTTGAACTCCAGCTCGTCGAGGTCGGGCAGAATTTCCGAAGAAAACTTTAAATTTCGGCATAATTCTGCCGAGGCATAACGATCGCCAGCTACGGAGCTTTCTCCGAAGTAGTCGAAGCAGAATTTGTCTGTCTTCGAATCCTTCCGAGTTAATCGGAAAGGATCAGAAGACTCTAAGTCAGCTGCTTCGGCCGACCTCTTACGGCTCGACTGGTTGCCAGAGTCCAGAGCCACGCCCTTGCCTTTGTCGATTCTCTTCTTCTTTTTCTTCCTCCCGGCCGTGTCTCCTTCAGACAGAGCAACCTCTTGTTCGGCAGTTACGACCTCCTGCCCGGGAACCTCGCCCTCACCACCACCATCGTCTTCCAGATCCACGATCGAAGGATCAGTAGGGGCGACCTCTCCTCCGGAAGCCGATTCAACTACGGCGACCTCCATAGCCGTTGTTGTTGGTGCCACGAGCTCGGCATCCCGAGCCTGGAGGGCGGTAACCGAAGTACCTGATGATTTGGCCAGCTCCTCTGCGAAGTTTGGATACTTTCTCGGGATCCTTCCCATCGCTTATTCAACTCGCTTTCGGCTAAATTGGTCCCACGCTCGATTCTCCCCGCTAAACAGGCTTGCCACAATGTCGGAGTACTCCGGTGGGAACGTAGAAAAGTTTCGGATGCGATCTGCATAAAAGAGGAGAAGTCAGGTCAGAACGATAAGGGAATTCAAAACAAAAACGTAGATTAAGTACCCGGATCACTATTCCATCGTCGGCGTAAGCCAACAAAAGGATTTTCGAGTGAGAGGTAGTCAGCTCGGACATAAAAGAAACGTTTTTCCCAGCCTTTGAAATTGCTGACTCAGGTTCCGGGAATGACGTTCTGTTTCTCCCTCATGTTCACGGTGAAGTTACCGGCGACCCTGGATTTCTTCAATACCGTCATCTCCTCAAAGCACATGACGGGAACCCTTGTACCGACCTCAGACGCTAGGGTCAGTATTCCAACGATGTTACAAATACTGGCCGGAGCGAGCTGAGAGATCGCCAGTTTACGGCGATGAGTATATTGGGACAAGAGCTCGGGCAGAGGAAACCGCAGACGGCAGCGGGTGAAGTACATCTCGTACAGACAGATGTATCCCTTTGGAGGAGTCCACGGGCGTTGAGTCTCATGCGGAATCAGGATACTGACCCCGGATCTCCCCAAACCGCAAACGTCGAGCATCTCGTTGATGCTGCTCACAGTACTAGAGGTCGGAATTCCACCGATCTGACCTCTGTGGTCGAGGGTAGGCTGGATATCATTCAAGAAAACGCCCGGTGCGGCAAAGCGATCCTCGCCCCTTGAGCGAACGGGATTAGAAGACTCTCCGGTTTCCATGGCGGTTGCGGCGTTATTCCTACCATCTCGGATCGGAATTTCAGTTAGCTCGGGAATGGAAGCCCGAACGGGGCGAGATGATGAAGCCTCATTGCTAGGACGGCGTATCGAACGAGTGTTAGAACGAACTAGTGGTGCGACCTCACTATCAGACGAAGAGTGCAATGTCGACATTGTCGGAGTAATACAATATGACCGGAGAATTTAAAGTCGGCGGCGATAAGTTAAAAGAAAAAGAGGAGAGAGGGCAGAGCGAAATTTTACCTTTTGAGCAGAAAAGCGGAAATGAGGAAAATGAAAGGCATTGAGCAAGTATTTATAGAAGCGAGCGGGAGACAGACCTACGAAAAAATAATGATGACCTAGGCGACGCTTCGACTTCCGACCTATATGCCGCTCCACAGATGAGTGACGCGTGGCAACGTTTCCGAGATAGGTGACGATTCGGATATATTTGATTTGTTTCCCTCTTAGCTTAGGTCAGGCATAATTAGAAGTTCCATAATTCGAATGAACATTCGACCCATCGAACTGGGGGGGACTTATTGTTGGTGTAGGAATTAGCACCAACGACATACCGGCCTAAACCAAGACGGAATCGAATTAAACCAATAAATCGGGGAATCCCGGTTTATTGTCTAATTATTGCAAAGGGTGCTTCATTCCTAAAATGTAATAGACGACCTCGGATCATTAGGGTTTCGCAAACCCTAATCGAATATTTATGACAATATCTTCCGAAAATCTAAGGAAGAGGAGCATTTATTGTAACCCTAAATCCCTTGTATAAATAGAGAAGATGTCTCTATTCTAGGGCATCGATCATTTAATAACAAAAACCCTAGTTCCTCACTTGTTCTTGAGCAAACCCTAAATCGTTCATTTCTAGGTCAAGTGAATCCTTTTAATCCGTTTCAATTCGAGTTCTTGAGAGATTGTTCAAAGTGAATTTATTCTCCTTTCCTTAATAAATTAATTGTGTGAACCCTTGGTTCAACAATAACCTAGAAAAATAATCTTTTTGAAACAACTTTTTATTCCTAGAAAAATCATCTTTTAGGAATGGATGGAGTATATTTTATTGGTATTTTTGGAAAATAAAACTCTTAATTTTTTTTTTTTGTAAAATGAAATACTTATTTTAGTGTATCTAAAAGAATTCTCAAAATAATTTGACAAAAAAAACCAATCTGCATCTCTAAGTTTTATATATGGAAAAAACCCTATTTTCTCTCTAAAATGGCGCCGGCGGTGACTTGCTTTGCGAAGTAGCGGATGGCTCTTCCATGGTCCAACAGCGGTTTCTTCTTCGTCTATGTTGGGTGTGTCTGGTTATGGTTGGTCGAAAATTCGGAAAGGGAGATCCGTGATGGTGGATTTGTGGGTATTGGTTAGAGATTGTGGGAGAGGGATGGGAGATCGGATTGGATTGGGATTCATCTCTGAGTGGGTTCTGGGTTCGATTATGGAAACGTCAAAGGGTCGTGGCAGAAGTCAGGCCAATTAATTTATGGAATGTCGGTTATAAAGTAATATCAAAGATTCTATGTAAGCGTTTAAAAAGGTACTCCCGATACTAATCTCTGAAACACAATCAGCCTTTGTTACAGGCCGGTTGATTTCAGATAATATTTTGATAGCTCAAGAGATGTTTCATGGGCTTCGGACGAACCAGGCGTGTAAGAGTAAGTTTATGGCAATTAAGACGGATATGAGCAAGGCGTATGACAGAGTGGAATGGGAATTCGTAGAGAGATTACTTCGAAAGTTTGGTTTTTCGAGAAATGGATTGCATGTATTATGTATTGTATGTCTTCGGTTGAATATCGGGTTTTGGTGAATGGGCAACCCCAGGGCTCTATCATTCCAGGTAGAGGTTTAAGGCAGGGGGACCCATTATCGCCATATATTTCTATTCTTTGTGAAGAGGTGTTAATTGCAAATATTAGGAGAGCGGAAGGTGCAAAAGAGATTTCTGGGATTAAGGTGGCAAATAAGTGCCAGCCCATTTCTCATCTATTATATGTTGATGACAGTTTCTTCTTCTGTAAGTCTAATAGGGAGCAATGTGCGGTTATATTGGATATTCTTGAGAGGTATGACTCGGTTTCAGGCCAACAGATTAATTTTGCAAAGTCGTCAATACAATTTGGACATAAGGTAGATGAGGCTACCAAATTGGAGGTTCAGGAGGTTCTTGGAATCAAAAACATGGGGGGGGGGGGAACATGGTCAATAAAGGTATGCATTGGTGGGCTTGGGCGAAATTATGTGATAGTAAGCAGTTGGGTGGTTTAGGATTTCGGGAGTTCAGGATTTTAAAGGTTTTCAAACTCTCTTTTTGTAAAGGTTTTCAAAAGTCGATATTATCGGAATTCGAATCTAATGGAGCAGATTCGAACTTACACCCCAATGTATGGTTGGAGGAGCATTATTTCAGCTAGATCTCTGGTGAATAAAGGACTTATTAAAAGAGTCGGATTAGGAGATTCTATTCCTATATGGACTGATCATTGGATTCCCGCTCAATTCCCGAGACCAGCTTCAAGAAATGGGTCGGTTATGGACCCATCTGTACAGATAACAAAATTTGATTGATCATGAAAGGAACATGTAGCGCATGGACTTACTTAGAGAACATTTTGATTCGTCGGAGATCTCCTTAATTAATGCAATCCCTTTTGGTAGTAATCTAATGGCGTATTCTTTTGGGTGGAATTTTACAAAGAATGGAAAATATACTGTTAAGTCGGGGTAAATTGCAACAAGAATGGTGGTATCTCATCAATCAAAATCTGAAGTTTGTGGCCTGGAGCTTTCACCATTATTTGCTAGGGTTTGAAAAGTGAACTGTCCACCTAAAATTAAACATTTTATGTGGCAGTGTTTATCAGGGTATATATCGGTGTTTGCTAATTTACAGAGGCGGGGAATCAATATTGATCCCAGTTCTGCACGGTGCGGTAACCAGATGGAGACAGTGAATCATTGAATCTTTGATTGTCCTCCGGCTCGACAATCGTGGGCTCTGGCTAATATACCTACGGGTCCTATGGCTTTTCCTTCATATTCGGTATATGAAAATATGGCATAGTTGTTTGGGTTTGACAATCTTGTAGTTGGGGATGCTAGTTTTCCCTGGATGTTGTGGTATATCTGGAAAGCCAGAAATGTAAAGTTTTCGACAATGTGGATGAATGTCGGATAGGTTAGCAAAGGATGAGGCTATGGCCTGGAACCAGGTGCAAATTGTGGAAACGGGTCAGGAAACAATTACAATTAGTAGGACTAATGGACCAGTAGGTGAATTATACCCTTTGGTGGCAGGGTATAGATGCTACCTAGATGGATCATGGAAGTCTGCAGACTAGAATGCAGGATTAGGATGGTTTTTCCAGCAACCTCGGAATGCGCCACTAGCTATGGGGGCCCAAACTACAAGACAAAGTCTATCTTCTCTCCACACGGAAGTAGATGCTCTTGTCTGGGCAATGAGATGTATGATTGGGCATAATTTCAATTAGGTCAAGTTTTACACTTACTGTTCAGACTTGGTGAAGATGGTGTCTTCTCCTGGTGAATGGCAGACTTTTTTTACGTATTTGAAAGACATAAAAGCTAGTAGGGTAGAATCCTTATCTTTTTCATTGTCTCTTATTACAAGAAATGCAAATGTATAAGCGGACCTTTTGGCACGCAACGCTTGTGTCAGTTCGCAAGCCATCAAATTTGTAAACAATGTTCCGTCAGATTGGCTCGTTTGAGTTAATCTTTTAATATGATGTTGAAAAACAAACAAAAAACTACCAATCTGTCACTATGTGATTTTCAAAACAAAGAATTCATAATGTAAATAAAATATGTCACATCATACAACAAATCTGTATGTACACTAAAAGTCATTTTAGCAACATTTTCTTGTCTTAATAAATCTGTTATCAAATAGCATATTTAATTTTTAAAAGAAAAATCTTTCATAATGTAAAAGAAATCTCTCATCACATGAAACAATAATATACTCATAATAGGTCAATCTAGCAATTTATTTTTTATTAAAAAAAAAATCTGCTATCATTCCACAATTTTTTGATTAAAAAACAGTCTGTCATAATTAAAAACAAATCTGTTATCACTATAAGTCAATCTACTAATTATTTTTTGGTCAACAGATCGGGCATGTTATGACAGATTTATTGTGTCTTAAGAAAACCTGTAGCCACTGTTAAAACAAAAGCTGTTGTATAATCAGAAAGTCTGTCGTTACGTCGACAATAAGTCTGTCATGGAAAACAAATCTGTAGTTAAAATTAAATTTGCGGTAACCTAAAACAAGAACTATGTGGGATAAAATAAGTATGTCCTAAAAACTCTGTGACGAAAAAAAAATCTGCCACCAAATAACAAATCTGCGGCAACTGAACGGCAAATTTCTTTAAAACTAAAATAAAAATCCAAAATTTTGCATAAAAAGAGATTAAGGGTATTTTGGTATTTTAATTTTTTCCTATCAAAGAGATTAAGGGCATTTTGTGCATAAAAGAGCTCAAATAACTATAATATTGTTTGAGTTATATAGGTAATTAAACCCTTAATTAAGGTCAAATGAGTTTTTCCTTTATTTTAATTACATATATCGTATAACATATCTATGTAACACCTATGTGTTAAAAGTAGAGTATTTGTTATCTATGACAAAGGACTTGATAATAATTAAGTCAAAGGAGTGGGACTATTTTCGTAAATAAATCGATATAGAAGAAGGGTAAATTGACTATATCTACCCTATCGGTGTAGCATGGTAGCGTGTATTGTGTTGGTTACGAGTCATCATTACGAATTTGAAACAGTCTCGATTATGGCGTCAATTCATGGTGTTTGAGGAGTGAAATAATTTCATTGGTATTATCAAGAAACGTATATTTTTTTCCTGGGGTTCTTTGTTTGTTTGCAAGCGACAGAGAAGGGTGAGGAACGTCGAGATATTGAAGTGATTGGTGTTCGAGTACTGACGGCGAAAGGGTTCGCAAGTACTTCCAATTGCATTATTTGAACGACTTGGCAAACCATCTTGAGTCCGAGGAATTGAAAAAAATTAAGCAGTCGTGATACAAGATTGGAATCACTCCAAACTTTAGATCATTTAATGATCAAGAGATTCCAAGCTTAGCTTGCGGAAGGTGGAATTCACGAGTTGGCCAGAAGCGCTTTCTCGTGATTCAAGGGGTGGTACATGGGATAGTTTAGGAGATTGACTCGCTAAATCGGTGGGATAATCGCCTCACTCGATAAATGGACAAATGAAGGTTGTTGAATCACACAACAAACTCAATCCGCAGGTTTCGAGGTAGTGGTTGTGGTCAAGTTCGTGTGCGTGGTCGCGGTAGGGGCGGGGTAGAGCCTCCGGGTGCGACGAGAGCATGGGCTAGAGTACCATAGTAGAATTTTTTTGTGTATCGCAGACGTATAAGAAGGGACCGCTGGGTGAGGCTAGTGTGAGAGCCGAGGGGTTTAGGTTTGGCCGGAGGGGTGCTGATTTGGCTGGGAATCCGGTTGGGGTTGTTCCAGCAGGTAGAGATCAAGGTCGAGATGATCGTCTAGAGAATTTGCTAGCATAGTTGCTGGTTCAGTAATACACAGGAGACAGTTGGACATGTGGGGGTCAAGCAGATTAGATTCGTTCACAAGTTTTTCGATTGAGTTGGAATCGGGGAAGATGTCGTTGTCTAAGGTACCCTACCAGATGGCTCCAGCAGAGACCGCAGAGATGAAGATGCACATGGAAGAGTTGTTGGATAAGGGTTTTATCCAGGCAAGTACTTCACCGTTGGGAGCATCGGTGTTGTCTGTGAAGAAGAAGGACGGTAGTTTTGGTTGTATACCGACTACCGAGGGTTAAACCGGTCACTGTGAAGAATTAGTACCTTGTGCCGTGGATTGATGAGTTGTTAGATAAATTGAGGGGGCTACTTCGTTCTCCAAGAATGACTTGATGTCGGGTTATTATCAGATCCCGATAGATTAGGTGGATGTTTGAAAAATGGTGTTTCGGATGAGGAATGGACACTACAAGGTTGTGGTCATGCTATTCAGATTGATGAATGCACTAGCGACGTTCATGAAATTGATTAATAGTGTGTTTCAGGTGTATCCGTACGAGTTCATGATCATCCTCATCAACGATATTTTGGTGTATTCGAAGATTGCTGATGAGCACGAGGTTCATTTGCAGACCATGTTGGAAGAGGTGCGGGAGCAGAATCTTTGAGCAGGTGCATTTTCTGGAAGGACAAAGTTGGGTCTGAGACCGACGAATGCTACCGATATCCAGAATTTTCTCGGGTTAGCCGGTTATTACTGGAAGTTCGTGAAGGGTTTCGCAAGTATGGCTCAAGCGATGACTAAGTTAATAGGGAAGGATGTTCGTTTTGTGTAGTCACAAGAGTGTGAGCGGAGTGTCGCAGACCCGAAGGTCATGTTAACCACTACTCCAATGTTGGTGTTACCAAGTTGGGTGAACAATATGTGGTGTTGATGCAGCAGGGTAAGGCGATAGCCTATGCTTCGAGGAAGTTGAGGAAGCATGATGGCATTTATCCTACCCATGACTTGGAGATGGTTGTGGTGGTCTTGCCTTGAAGATTTGGAGATCTTATCGTTACGGCGGGAAAGTCTAGGGGATGATGGATCATCGGAGAGTGTAGTACATCTTCACTTAACTGAAATTGAATCAGAGGCAGAGACGTTGGATGGAAATAGTGGCGGACTATGATATGGAGATGGCTTACCATCCTAGTAAGGCTAACTTGGTTGTAGTTGCCTAGAGTAGGAAGCATGCAAATTTAGCTCAAGAGTAGAATATGGAGACCTTTGTGAGTGAAATTAGTGCTTTGGGGTGTTTCAGAACACACATTAGGGTTAAAGGCAGCAAACCAGGCGGATCTTATGGCCAATGCTCGAGTTGCTCAAGAGAAGGATGAGCATCTGATTATTGCATCAAATGATATAGAGTCAAAGTATCAGATCTTAGCGAGATGGACAATTCTTGAGAGTTTAAGGCATAATAGTTTAAATTAGGCTCATGCTAATATGATTTCGATTAATCTGGAGTTACTATATGTACCGGAGCCTCAAGCGGTATTATCATTGGGTCGAGATGAAGAAGGATGTTGCTAACAGGGTCGTAGAGTGCCAGTTAGTGAATGCAACGCATCAAATACCGGGCGGTTTGTTGTAGAGTTTCCCCATTCCGGAGTGGAAGTGGGATATAGTCACGATGGATTTCGTGGTACGATTGCTGGTTTCTCTATTTAAAAGATGCTATTTGGGCCATTCTATACCAGACGACTAAGTGTACAAATTTCCTAGCCATTAAGAAAATCGACGGAGCGAAAGTTTTGGCTAAAAAGTATGTACATGAGATAGTGAAACAGAAGGAGATGGGCACGAATATGCATTTGAGTACATTGTATCATCCTCAGACATATGTTCAATCTGAGAAGATTATTTAGACACTCGAGGATTTATTGAGGATGTGTGTAGTGGATTGGGATGGTCATTGGGTGATTCACTTGGAATTGGTCGATTTGCTTACAACAATAGCTACCAGGTGAGTATTGGGATGGCTACTTATGAGGCGTTGTATTGGAGGCCATGTCGTACACCTCTAGGATCGGCAGAAGAGTTATGCTGATAAGTGGCGCAAGGAGTTTGATTTTGAGGTGGGAGATAGAGTGTATCTCAAGATAGCGATGTTGCATAGTCCTAACAGATCCCTTATTGAGACTAAGCTGAGTCTGAGGTATATGGGTCATTTCAAGATATGGAGCAGGTGGGACGGGTGGCGTATCAGTTAGAGTTGCTTGCGGTTAGGCAGGCATTTCACAAGGTCTTTCATGTGTCGATGCTGAAGAAGTGTTTGCATAAGGATGATGAGGTGTTGGCGAAGATTCCTGCGGATCTTCAGCCCAACATGACTCTATAGGCGAGATCGGTGACGGTTCTCAAGAGGCGGATAAAGGAACTTTGGTGTAAGGAGATTCCTTTGATGAGAGTCCAGTGGAAATGTGATGGAGTCTTGGAGGAGACTTGGGAGCTAGAGGCCAAGATGAAGGCAAGGCTCCAAAAGTGGTTTGACAAACAGTTCGCGGTTTAGACCTTCTGTTTTTGTTTCTTCTCCATGTTAGAGTTGAGTTTTGGTTTTGGATGTAACACCTTTGAATTTTTGTTTGGTTGTAACGATTATGACTTTGCAGTTTAATAAAATGAGTATTTCTTGGAGTTATATCTAATCTAGAGTTATGCTCGAGGGCGTTTAGACTTATTTGCTCGGATGATATGTGATTGCCTCGGATGATAATTCTAGAGCACGCTTTAGGGTGATGACCCGAGAGCAAGGGTGACTCCCTGGATACTGTAGCTTGAAAGTTGTGGGCCTGATAGCGAGCTGATATGACTTGAAGGTTGTGACCTAAGAGCGAGGGGAGTAGTGAGACTTCCTGGATAGCGAAGTCAAAAGGTTGAGGCCTGATGACGAGCCGGTATGATTCATAGGTTGAGACATGTGGACGGGGAAGTGATCAAGTATGAGCAAATAGGTTATGGAACGTGAGTATATTAATTCCTTAAAGCTCTCGGATGGGTCAGTAGTAGGAGTGTGGGCTATGATGATGGTTGCACGTCCTATACTGATGGATGGTGATGGAGGATTCGGGGACGAATCCATCTTAGTGGGAGAGAATTGTAACGCCCGTGTTCTGGAAAATAATATAAGACTTGAGTTTGTATAAGAATAGGAGTGGAGTCGGTTTAACTCCGGTTGATATACTAAGCTGGTCGATTTGTTAATTGAACCAACGGAGGTTTAATTAATGTCGGTTTAGGTACATCCTGGTTTAATCGGCTTCTCTTATATGTAGATTTATTGGAAATATTACAATTTATAGAGTGAGAGCATAGAAACCCTAGTATTTATAGTAGTAAACGCCACTTTTTTTCTAGGGTTTCAACTTAGTAGGTATTTTTTAAGCGGAATTTTTGACATATGCCCATTTCCTCTAAACCCTAAATTTGAAACATTATATGTCATTTAAAAAAAAATTCCGGCTTTATTTATAAAATTCAAATTTTAGGTTAGATATTTCTAATTTTTATCGTTAGGTTTTGATTAAATAAGAACTAACCAAAATTTTTAAGCCAGTGGTAATTTTCATTAATGGTAAAATGGTAATCCGGGCTGCGCTAAATCTTCGATTTTGTCTTCAAAACACTCGATTTTAATTGTTTTTTAATTAAATAAGGATTAAGAAAAAAATTATAACCTAGAGGTATTTTTCCATTAAGGGTAACTTAGTTATTTTTTTCTGAGAGCGAACGTGAGCCTTTTGACTACTCGTTTAATCGAGACTATTTTGTTAAAAAATATAAACTATGAACATAAAATAAAATTTTATTCATAGATGTTATGAAAAAATGGAAAATAAATATAGCGATTCTCTTAATCATAGATGTTGTCTACTTATGCGGGTAGACCTCCTTGGATTCCTAAGAAAATAAGATATGAAAACAAAGCTATATCACTCACATAACAAAGGTTACCTATAATATTTGTAGATGTAAATAAACTTAAATTGCTACGAAGTTGTCGATCTCGCAAATTTTTGGATTGCGTCTTATTTGGGTACAAATGGTGTTATACACAGTTCTTTTTCCTATAATAAGAATAACAATCTTTTAATATATTAAATAACAAATATACAAAACTATCTTTGATAAAACATGTTAGCTAAAGAATAATCTCATGAACATGTACCTTGGAAAACGTCTACCACTCCCCATCGAATCACACCAATCAGACATTGGTTTTGTAAAGCTTTGTAGGCCTTAAAGAAGTTAACGGCCGATGATCCAGTCAACTCACATCCTAAAATTACTCCACTATATTGGCAAGAGCAAGAATAAACATTAGGTATGTATAATCATACCAAATATATTTGTAATGAAAATGAACTATAATAAATATTTGCATAGTTAGAAAAAAATACCAAGTGTTTCGAAGATCAAAAGAAATCTTATGGTGTATTGAATATTTTTTTTTGTCATCGGCCTCTTCGTCGACATTTTGATTACCAATATCCTCTTCTTCTTGGTCATCATATTCATTAGATTCACTTGCATTATATTCCTCCTCATCATCTGTTTCTTCTTGTGTATCATCATAACCAAGATTTTTTTCGTCGCTATCACTATCATCATTTCCTTCAGTTTCAGTTTCAGTTTCATCGTTTTCATGATCTTCTTCTTCACTATTACTACTGTCGCCGTATCCATCACTCTCATATTCGTCGTCTTTCGTATCCATTATCTCATAAAAACCTTCATCTTCTTCATCATCTGCTTTTTCAGCTTGCTCATAGTCCTCATCCATTGCATCTTCTTCGTCATCAATATCATCACTGTGAATACTATCGTCGTTTGAAGTGCATCTCTTGTCAGACAGTTCATCTCGGCAAATAAACTTAAAGAGATGACGAATATAAACGGAGCTTGATTTAGACTCAGCTTGAACGTTATTTTTCTGTTCATTGTCGTTCTCTAAATGGTCCCAAGTATCAAACTTTCCTACGTGTATAACCTCTCCAATGATATCTACAAAAATAAAAAGTAATCAGTCTGAATGCAAATCCTAATGTAAAATAATATAGGAAGCAGACACAAATCATAGTCTTAGTTAATCTTAAAACATAATGTTGAAATAACTTACCGACCAAATAATCATCACAATGAGAACCATCAAATATATGTTTTTAATCGAAAAAATCAAAATACTCTCCACCTCCAACAATCAAAGCTTTCTTAATCATGGTTTGACACAAAATAATAACTTTGTATCGATGAGTAGTAGTTTGCAACACCCATATTGATCCACGACTTTGAAATTCTCGATTTCAAACTAATCACCAACAACATACTTGGAAATAAATCTATCATATAGAATACCACAGAAGGAACAATGGACCTTTTCACCCTACAAAAGTTGATATACTGGTTAAGAAAGATTATAGTATGTAATCGTAATATTTAAGATTTCTTAGTTTTATTCAAAATAATTTTTAAAAACGCATGTTATTTAGAAAATAATCAAACCTGAATACCAACTAACACCATCTTCAAACTTGGTCCAAGTTTTAAACAATTCTCCTCCCATAAGCATAACACTTTCACCTGAATTTTCAAGTCATATTTCGAAGGATTCAAACGTGACACACCACCAACAGGATGATTCTTCACCATAATGAATCCTGAATAACCATAGAAACAAATTAGTTTAGCTATTGAAACTATGAACAAAAGAATTTTTTTATTAAAAATTTGAGTAATGAAACTAAAATCTAACTTTAGTAAATCGTCCGAAGTATGAAAGTTTGGACAATGAATGGTCAAATATATATACACATATACTCGTTATATATAATTATCGTTATGAATAATGTCCTTTATTAATATGGACATTTATCTTTAACTTATATAAATCTTTTATTTTTTTATAATCTGCTCGTCCTATATTTATTATTATAAATATGTAAAATTTATATTTATCTTAGTTTAAACTTTTTAAAAACGATTAAGATAATTTCAAACTGTGTATAAATAAATAAGCAAACATATAGTATATGTAATACGTATTATTGTGAATTTTTCTATATTGAACTACTAATTGTTAGGTTTTGATGAAATAAGAGCTCACCAAAACTTTTAAGTCAGGGGTATTTTTTCATTAAGGATAAAACGGTAACCCGGTCTCAGCTAAATTTTCGATTTTGTCTTGCAAAGATTTTTTTTTTAGTTAATTAAGGATTAAGGAAAAGATTACAATTAGTGGTATTTTTCATTAAGGGTAACTTAGAAATATTTTTGTGAGATTGAATGTGAGCACTTTCGACTACTCCTTTAATAATATACTATGCTTCAGATTTAATTTAATTAGTAATATAGAAACCAAATTTTATTAAACTTGAAATTTTAGACGCTAATAGGTAAAAAAACAGCTCAACATTATTTTTACCGAAAAATTGAAGATGCATCATAAAACATAAAAATACAATTATAAGGATCAACAAATCCGAATGAATTCTAGGTTTTTTTTCTTTTTTTTTGGGACCTTTGCTTCCACTGATTATCTTGAGTACGCCAAACAAAGCCTCTTGAAAATTCTTCATATTTGTACTTCCTTGGATCAACATCTATTGAATTGATTTCCATCCAACTTTGGAATTTAGATCTTGAATTTGTATATAGCAATGTAACATCTTCTCTAACATCCTCTACAACAAAATAACAATATAAAAACTAAATAAGAAATTTTACTGAATAATCAATCTAAAATTTAAACAAAACATAATATACCTAATCCAAAAGGTGATGTAACCATAGACAAAACTGCAGTATTCTTTGACATTGCCTTCCAAACAACCACTACACAAAAAGGAAGAACAAAGATAAGTACCAAAACATAATTCTACGAACATGATAGAAAACTAAAGATTGACCTTTTTTTTAGTTGTGGAGAGAGCATAGAAACCCTAGTATTTATAGAAGTAAACGACACTTTGTTTTAGGGTTTCAACTTAGGAGGTGTTTTTTTAACGGGCTTTTTTACGTAAGTCTGTTTCCTCTAAACCCGAAATTTAAAACATTGTATGTCGTTGTTTAATGAAATTTTCGGTTTTAGTTATAGAAGTTCCGATTTTAGGTTAAAAGTTTTTATTTTATTGTTAGGTTTTGATTAAATAAGAGCTAACCAAAACTTTTAAGTCAGGGGTATTTTTTCATTAAGGGTAAAACGCTAACCCGGTCTCAGCTAAATTTTCGATTTTGTCTTGCAAAGAGCTGATTTTTTATTATTAATTAAAGATTAAGGAAAAGATTACAATTAGGGTATTTTTCATTAAGGGTAACTTATTAATATTTTTGTGAGATTGAATGTGAGCACTTTCGACTACTTCTTTAATAATATAGATTTTATGTTTAACGAAGAGGAAAATGAATAATGGAGTCTTCCAACTATGGAAGACGTAAAAAGGGTTGATTGAGTTCTGAAGATATAAAAACAAACCGGCAGTGGAGTTGATGTATTGGTCATGGTGGAAAAGTTAGCAGTGAAACTTTGACAAGCAAGCGGCAGCAAGGAAAATGTTTTCTGGCTATGAGTCAACGGTGATACAGCTAGAAGAATGGATAGGCAAAGAGGCAACTAAAGACTGTCTAGGGGTTTAAGAGAAGAAGAACAACAAATTGTCACGGAGAAGAAGAAAAAACTGAAGAGTCTCGATGAAGGTGATTCGGGTTATACAAAATTAGTGGCTTTAAACAATTAAAATTTGGGCTAAATCGTTGGTACACTAGCCCATTAGGGACTTAAGACCATCATTAATAGCAAGCTCTTAGACATAAATTTTCTTAAGAGAATATAAGATATTTTTATATAACTGATATCTTATATAAGATATTCTTTTAAGAAATTTAAGTCTAAGAGCTTGCCACTAAGGATGCCCTAACAAAATAAACAAATGGGCTAAATCATTTTTAAAACAAATTATAATCACGAGACATATCATATAAAAGTCAATGGTATCTTAAATTAAAAAAATAATTAAGATGTGGTTATTTCTTTGTTAAGTTCAAAAAAAAAATTTGAATTTAATGGACAAATGTTTTTTTCAAGTGAATTTAATACTTCATATATTACAAAACAATACACAGAAAATCTGATTCTAACATACACTTTATTACATCCAATAAATTATTAGAAAATAAAAAGTTTGCATTTCACTAATCAAAATCAGATGAATATTCAGATAATGATGCTGAATTGATATATTCCTCAAATTTTTCCAACTCAGCATCAGAAGTTCTAATACCTCATCAAGTGCATTCTCTTCATTGATTTTTTTTTTTTTTTTTTTTTGTAAACCACATTCTCTTCATTGATCAAAGGTATATTTTCCATGGAAGTATCACTATGAATTGTAATCTCTCGCCGCTTTTCTTTCTCGTTTCTTCCGGCCGCTTATCCTATTATCAGTGTGTCTCTCTCTTTCTCGTCGTTATTGTTGTCGCATTTCTTCTCAACTTAGATGGAGACTTTTCGTTTTCTGACAAAAATAACAGGGAAATACGAAACGTCGTTTACGGCTGAGTTATGGTACATTACGGCTCAGTTATGACACATTGCGGCTGAGTTGTGGTTTTTTTTGTAATTTTTCACACACATGAAAAAATATTTCTACCTCGGCGATTCCGGCGAAGAACCCTAATTCTCGCCGCTTCTCTCTCTCTCGTCTCTTTTGGCCGCTTCGATTCTCAACGAGTCTCTCTCTTGTCATCATTCCTATGTTCTAAGGAAAGAAAAGAGTTCTTGGTCCTCACATGAGGTTCTGTTCATGGTGAGAGTTGCTTTGAAGATGACAATAATGAAGACGAAGAGAGTGAACGGTAAACTTATGGCACTAACTCGTAATCTCATTACTGTCTTGTTATTTTGCCACTATATCGAAATCTCATATCCCATTCTCGGATTTTGTTTCATTTGTTGCAAAAAGGTGTCTATGTCAGATCGGAATAGGCCAAGGAAAAGGCAGAAGACTAAAAAGAATAAGAAAAAAACTGTTTTTTTCTCTCTCGAAGCCGACGAAGAACCCTAACTCTCGCTGCTTATCTTTCTTGTCTCTTCTGGCCGATTATCCTATAATCGGTGTGTCTCTCTCTTTCTCGTCGTCATTGCTGTCGCATTTCTTCTCAACTTGGGTGGAGACTTTTCGTTTTACGACAAAAAAACAGGGAAATACGAAACGTCGTTTACGGTTGAGTTATGACACATTGCGGCTGAGTTATCGTACATTACGGCTGAGTTATATTATGACTTATTGTAAGTTACGGCTGAGTTGTGGTTTTTTTTTTGTAATTGTTCACGTACAGGAAAAAATATCTCTACCTCGGCGATTCCGGCGAAGAACCCTAATTCTCGCCGCCTCTCTCTCTCTCATCTCTTTCGTCCGCTTCGACTCATACCGACGAGTCTCTATCTCTCTCTCATCGTCATTGCAATCGCCTTTCGTTTCAACTCGGCTTGAGACTTTTCGTTTTCCGACGAAAAAACAAAAGGGACCATGAAACGTCGTTTTCAACTTTTTGTCTAAGTTATGCCGCATTGTGGCTTAGTTATGCTACATTACAGCTGAGTTATGGTACATTACGACTGAGTTATGATACATTACGGCTGAGTTATGATATACTTTCTCGAGATTACAAAACGTGTTTTTCGGGAAAGACCAACAATAATTACGTACACATATTCACACGCACACGCATAATAAAGTCATAGAGTATTATGTTTTAAAAAAATTATTCAAAATAATTCAAAATGTGAATTCAAATTTTATAAACAAAATATTCAAAATAATTTAAAGTTTTTTTGTCTAAATATAGAATAATACATCACGGCTGAGTTATGCTACATTGCGGCTGAGTTATGCTACATTGCGGATGAGTTGTGATATACATTCTCGAGATTACAAAAAGTGGTTTTTGGGAAAGATCAACAATAATTACGTACACATATTCACACGCATATGCATAATAAAGTCATAGAGTATTATGTTTTAAAAATATATTCAAAATAATTCAAAATTTGAATTCAAATTTTCCAAACAAAATAATTCATAGTTTTGTGTCTGAATTTAGAATAATACGTCACAGCTGAGTTATTTACTTTTCAAGGTTGACTAATGACTAAAACTTTAATTTAAAGGGACACTTGAATGTTAACATTAGCACTGGTTATAATAATGTAGAGATTAAATATATTATAATACAATTAACAAAAATCAATAACAGCTCTTTTACATTATATATTTAATCAACTGTGTAGGCATAGAACATAAGTATA